>NW_027270491.1:0-5965 GCF_030848805.1 Temnothorax longispinosus | reverse complement strand
GCGATTAGGTCGTCGCGTCGCGCGGGGTGAGTGTGTCTGCGGATCGACATCCACCACCCTGAGAGTGTTTAGGCGATTAGGTCGTCGCGCGGGGGGTGCGTGTGTCTGCGGATCGACATCCACCACCCTGAGAGTGTTTAGGCGATTAGGTCGTCGCGTCGCGCGGGGTGCGTGTGTCTGCGGATCGACATCCACCACCCTGAGAGTGTTTAGGCGATTAGGTCGTCGCGTCGCGCGGGGTGCGTGTGTCTGCGGATCGACATCCACCACCCTGAGAGTGTTTAGGCGATTAGGTCGTCGCGTCGCGCGGGGTGAGTGTGTCTGCGGATCGACATCCACCACCCTGAGAGTGTTTAGGCGATTAGGTCGTCGCGTCGCGCGGGGTGCGTGTGTCTGCGGATCGACATCCACCACCCTGAGAGTGTTTAGGCGATTAGGTCGTCGCGTCGCGCGGGGTGAGTGTGTCTGCGGATCGACATCCACCACCCTGAGAGTGTTTAGGCGATTAGGTCGTCGCGTCGCGCGGGGTGCGTGTGTCTGCGGATCGACATCCACCACCCTGAGAGTGTTTAGGCGATTAGGTCGTCGCGTCGCGCGGGGTGAGTGTGTCTGCGGATCGACATCCACCACCCTGAGAGTGTTTAGGCGATTAGGTCGTCGCGTCGCGCGGGGTGAGTGTGTCTGCGGATCGACATCCACCACCCTGAGAGTGTTTAGGCGATTAGGTCGTCGCGTCGCGCGGGGTGAGTGTGTCTGCGGATCGACATCCACCACCCTGAGAGTGTTTAGGCGATTAGGTCGTCGCGTCGCGCGGGGTGCGTGTGTCTGCGGATCGACATCCACCACCCTGAGAGTGTTTAGGCGATTAGGTCGTCGCGTCGCGCGGGGTGCGTGTGTCTGCGGATCGACATCCACCACCCTGAGAGTGTTTAGGCGATTAGGTCGTCGCGTCGCGCGGGGTGCGTGTGTCTGCGGATCGACATCCACCACCCATTAGGTCGTCGCGCGGGGTGCGTGTGTCTGCGGATCGACATCCACCACCCTGAGAGGGTTTAGGCGATTAGGTCGTCGCGCGCGGGGTGCGTGTGTCTGCGGATCGACATCCACCACCCTGAGAGTGTTTAGGCGATTAGGTCGTCGCGTCGCGCGGGGGGGTGTGTCTGCGGATCGACATCCACCACCCTGAGAGTGTTTAGGCGATTAGGTCGTCGCGTCGCGCGCGGGGTGAGTGTGTCTGCGGATCGACATCCACCACCCTGAGAGTGTTTAGGCGATTAGGTCGTCGCGCGGGGTGCGTGTGTCTGCGGATCCACATCCACCACCCTGAGAGTGTTTAGGCGATTAGGTCGTCGCGTCGCGCGGGGTGCGTGTGTCTGCGGATCGACATCCACCACCCTGAGAGTGTTTAGGCGATTAGGTCGTCGCGTCGCGCGGGTGGTGTGTCTGCGGATCGACATCCACCACCCTGAGAGTGTTTAGGCGATTAGGTCGTCGCGTCGCGCGGGGTGAGTGTGTCTGCGGATCGACATCCACCACCCTGAGAGCGTTAGTTTAGGGTCGGATATCCACGGAGTTAGGCGTCGTCGCGCGCGCGGGTGCGTGTGTCTGCGGATCGACATCCACCACCCTGAGAGTGTTTAGGCGATTAGGTCGTCGCGTCGCGCGGGGTGCGTGTGTCTGCGGATCGACATCCACCACCCTGAGAGTGTTTAGGCGATTAGGTCGTCGCGTCGCGGCGGGGTGCGTGTGTCTGCGGATCGACATCCACCACCCGGAGGGGGGTTAGGCGGGTAGGGCGTCGCGTCGCGCGGGGTGCGTGTGTCTGCGGATCGACATCCACCACCCTGAGAGTGTTTAGGCGATTAGGTCGTCGCGTCGCGCGGGGTGAGTGTGTCTGCGGATCGACATCCACCACCCTGAGAGTGTTTAGGCGATTAGGTCGTCGCGTCGCGCGGGGTGCGTGTGTCTGCGGATCGACATCCACCACCCTGAGAGTGTTTAGGCGATTAGGTCGTCGCGTCGCGCGGGGTGCGTGTGTCTGCGGAACGACATCCACCACCCTGAGAGTGTTTAGGCGATTAGGTCGTCGCGTCGCGCGGGGTGCGTGTGTCTGCGGATCGACATCCACCACCCTGAGAGTGTTTAGGCGATTAGGTCGTCGCGTCGCGCGGGGTGAGTGTGTCTGCGGATCGACATCCACCACCCTGAGAGTGTTTAGGCGATTAGGTCGTCGCGCGGGGTGCGTGTGTCTGCGGATCGACATCCACCACCCTGAGAGTGTTTAGGCGATTAGGTCGTCGCGTCGCGCGGGGTGCGTGTGTCTGCGGATCGACATCCACCACCCTGAGAGTGTTTAGGCGATTAGGTCGTCGCGTCGCGCGGGGTGCGTGTGTCTGCGGATCGACATCCACCACCCTGAGAGTGTTTAGGCGATTAGGTCGTCGCGTCGCGCGGGGTGCGTGTGTCTGCGGATCGACATCCACCACCCTGAGAGTGTTTAGGCGATTAGGTCGTCGCGTCGCGCGGGGTGCGTGTGTCTGCGGATCGACATCCACCACCCTGAGAGTGTTTGGGCGATTAGGTCGTCGCGTCGCGCGGGGTGCGTGTGTCTGCGGATCGACATCCACCACCCTGAGAGTGTTTAGGCGATTAGGTCGTCGCGTCGCGCGGGGTGCGTGTGTCTGCGGATCGACATCCACCACCCTGAGAGTGTTTAGGCGTTAGGCGATTAGGTCGTCGCGTCGCGCGGGGTGGTGTGTCTGCGGATCGACATCCACCACCCTGAGAGTGTTTAGGCGATTAGGTCGTCGCGTCGCGCGGGGTGCGTGTGTCTGCGGATCGACATCCACCACCCTGAGAGTGTTTAGGCGATTAGGTCGTCGCGTCGCGCGGGGTGAGTGTGTCTGCGGATCGACATCCACCACCCTGAGAGTGTTTAGGCGATTAGGTCGTCGCGTCGCGCGGGGGTGGGTTGTGTCTGCGGATCGACATCCACCACCCTGAGAGTGTTTAGGCGATTAGGTCGTCGCGTCGCGCGGGGTGAGTGTGTCTGCGGATCGACATCCACCACCCTGAGAGTGTTTAGGCGATTAGGTCGTCGCGTCGCGCGGGGTGCGTGTGTCTGCGGATCGACACCACCACCCTGAGAGTGTTTAGGCGATTAGGTCGTCGCGTCGCGCGGGGTGCGTGTGTCTGCGGATCGACATCCACCACCCTGAGAGTGTTTAGGCGATTAGGTCGTCGCGTCGCGCGGGGTGAGTGTGTCTGCGGATCGACATCCACCACCCTGAGAGTGTTTAGGCGATTAGGTCGTCGCGCGCGGGGGTGCGTGTGTCTGCGGATCGACATCCACCACCCTGAGAGTGTTTAGGCGATTAGGTCGTCGCGTCGCGCGGGGTGGTGTGTCTGCGGATCGACATCCACCACCCTGAGAGTGTTTAGGCGATTAGGTCGTCGCGTCGCGCGGGGTGGTGTGTCTGCGGATCGACATCCACCACCCTGAGAGTGTTTAGGCGATTAGGTCGTCGCGTCGCGCGGGGTGCGTGTGTCTGCGGATCGACATCCACCACCCTGAGAGTGTTTAGGCGATTAGGTCGTCGCGTCGCGCGGGGTGCGTGTGTCTGCGGATCGACATCCACCACCCTGAGAGTGTTTAGGCGATTAGGTCGTCGCGTCGCGCGGGGTGCGTGTGTCTGCGGATCGACATCCACCACCCTGAGAGTGTTTAGGCGATTAGGTCGTCGCGTCGCGCGGGGTGCGTGTGTCTGCGGATCGACATCCACCACCCTGAGAGTGTTTAGGCGATTAGGTCGTCGCGTCGCGCGGGGTGAGTGGGTCTGCGGATCGACATCCACCACCCTGAGAGTGTTTAGGCGATTAGGTCGTCGCGTCGCGCGGGGTGAGTGTGTCTGCGGATCGACATCCACCACCCTGAGAGTGTTTAGGCGGTTAGGTCGTCGCGCGGGGTGCGTGTGTCTGCGGATCGACATCCACCACCCTGAGAGTGTTTAGGCGATTAGGTCGTCGCGTCGCGCGGGGTGAGTGTGTCTGCGGATCGACATCCACCACCCTGAGAGTGTTTAGGCGATTAGGTCGTCGCGTCGCGCGGGGTGAGTGTGTCTGCGGATCGACATCCACCACCCTGAGAGTGTTTAGGCGATTAGGTCGTCGCGCGGGGTGCGTGTGTCTGCGGATCGACATCCACCACCCTGAGAGTGTTTAGGCGATTAGGTCGTCGCGTCGCGCGGGGTGAGTGTGTCTGCGGATCGACATCCACCACCCTGAGAGTGTTTAGGCGATTAGGTCGTCGCGTCGCGCGGGGTGGTGTGTCTGCGGATCGACATCCACCACCCTGAGAGTGTTTAGGCGATTAGGTCGTCGCGTCGCGCGGGGTGCGTGTGTCTGCGGATCGACATCCACCACCCTGAGAGTGTTTAGGCGATTAGGTCGTCGCGTCGCGCGGGGTGGTGTGTCTGCGGATCGACATCCACCACCCTGAGAGTGTTTAGGCGATTAGGTCGTCGCGTCGCGCGGGGTGAGTGTGTCTGCGGATCGACATCCACCACCCTGAGAGTGTTTAGGCGATTAGGTCGTCGCGTCGCGCGGGGTGCGTGTGTCTGGCGGATCGACATCCACCACCCTGAGAGTGTTTAGGCGATTAGGTCGTCGCGTCGCGCGGGGTGCGTGTGTCTGCGGATCGACATCCACCACCCTGAGAGTGTTTAGGCGATTAGGTCGTCGCGTCGCGCGGGGTGCGTGTGTCTGCGGATCGACATCCACCACCCTGAGAGTGTTTAGGCGATTAGGTCGTCGCGTCGCGCGGGGTGCGTGTGTCTGCGGATCGACATCCACCACCCTGAGAGTGTTTAGGCGATTAGGTCGTCGCGTCGCGCGGGGTGGTGTGTCTGCGGATCGACATCCACCACCCTGAGAGTGTTTAGGCGATTAGGTCGTCGCGTCGCGCGGGGTGCGTGTGTCTGCGGATCGACATCCACCACCCTGAGAGTGTTTAGGCGATTAGGTCGTCGCGTCGCGCGGGGTGCGTGTGTCTGCGGATCGACATCCACCACCCTGAGAGTGTTTAGGCGATTAGGTCGTCGCGTCGCGCGGGGTGCGTGTGTCTGCGGATCGACATCCACCACCCTGAGAGTGTTTAGGCGATTAGGTCGTCGCGTCGCGCGGGGTGCGTGTGTCTGCGGATCGACATCCACCACCCTGAGAGTGTTTAGGCGATTAGGTCGTCGCGTCGCGCGGGGTGAGTGTGTCTGCGGATCGACATCCACCACCCTGAGAGTGTTTAGGCGATTAGGTCGTCGCGTCGCGCGGGGTGGTGTGTCTGCGGATCGACATCCACCACCCTGAGAGTGTTTAGGCGATTAGGTCGTCGCGTCGCGCGGGGTGCGTGTGTCTGCGGATCGACATCCACCACCCTGAGAGTGTTTAGGCGATTAGGTCGTCGCGTCGCGCGGGGTGAGTGTGTCTGCGGATCGACATCCACCACCCTGAGAGTGTTTAGGCGATTAGGTCGTCGCGTCGCGCGGGGTGCGTGTGTCTGCGGATCGACATCCACCACCCTGAGAGTGTTTAGGCGATTAGGTCGTCGCGTCGCGCGGGGTGCGTGTGTCTGCGGATCGACATCCACCACCCTGAGAGTGTTTAGGCGATTAGGTCGTCGCGTCGCGCGGGGTGAGTGTGTCTGCGGATCGACATCCACCACCCTGAGAGTGTTTAGGCGATTAGGTCGTCGCGTCGCGCGGGGTGCGTGTGTCTGCGGATCGACATCCACCACCCTGAGAGTGTTTAGGCGATTAGGTCGTCGCGTCGCGCGGGGTGCGTGTGTCTGCGGATCGACATCCACCACCCTGAGAGTGTTTAGGCGATTAGGTCGTCGCGTCGCGCGGGTGCGTGTGTCTGCGGATCGACATCCACCACCCTGAGAGTGTTTAGGCGATTAGGTCGTCGCGTC
>NW_027270490.1:0-5987 GCF_030848805.1 Temnothorax longispinosus | reverse complement strand
GTTTGAGATCGCAATGATCATCATCGCGAAGCAATTACGTTCTGCTGAATATCAGCGCATGCACGCTTGCGAGAATTAATATTCGCGTCAAATGTCGCTAAAGAATTCGGTAATATTCAGAAGGTAATATTCAGTATAGCATTATATGGATCTTTCGTGATTAGCATTCTAACTTTAACATTGTTTTCAATAATAAGGTCAAGCTTTGTTCGACATTCCATACGACTCATCTGCGCTCACACAAAGGAAAGATCCATGCTATAAACAACGCATTCGAAAATATGTAACGACCGGTTCGAATCGTCACTTGGCACTGTGACGTATGCACGGTGACGTAGGCCGTCGGTGGCCAATCATCTCCCTGAAATCATCTGCAATTAGCCTGGAGGGAGGCTCGTCTCCGAGACGATAAAGGACCGCCGCTGCGCCGCGGAACCGATTTCGCTTGCCGATCTCAGTAAAACCGCTTTTCGTACTTTACCGCTGTTACACCGCCTTTACCGCAAATTCGTGCTCGCTTGCTTGCGTCGCGTTGCCGCATAGCTTCAGTACGCGCTCTCGGTTCATTGCTTGTGCTAAAAATACAAGGAACTTTGTACACCGTTGTAAATACTTGTATATATTTCATTTGGCAATTATAGACATTATATTTTGTGTTACTCGCTGCGTCGTTTTTTTGTGGTCGTCTTCTACCTCGCGCTTCCTCGCGCATGTATGTATGTTTGTATGTGTGTATGTGTGTGTGTGTGTGTATGTGTGTATATGTGCCAAATTTACCGAAATTTCTATAACTCTAGAACTAATCAATCAAATCTTAACGAATTATATATGAAATAGGGGTAGAAAAAACTGAAGAATATAATAGAATTAATAAAAATTGCTAATAATCAATAATCAAGGGCTTTTTTTTTTTAATTTAAATTTTGAATTTTTTTTAAAATGTTCATGGTTGCTCTAATATATGAAATAAGGGTAGAAAAGACTGAAAAATATAATAAAATTAGAAATAAATCGATATCTTCGCGGAAGTTAAAACTTCCTCTATGGTGTCCGCACAGTGTAGTTCAAGGTGTCATAGAGTTAATATACGTTAATTTGAAGATTTGGAGCGGTACTCATATTTAAGATCGTCTCATGTTTATCTTCAGATGCTACGACTCGTTTTATTGGTTACGAATTAAATATCTGAAAATAAACCTGAGACTATCTGAGATAACAGCTGAATTAGTGTACACTTTCTGTACTTAAAGTAAAATAGGTATATGTTTGAAATTTGACGAAAGCGAGAAGGGAAGTTTTAGTGTAGTCTTATGTGCAACAATAAAAAGAAACCTTAAGATCTGACTATGAATACCGACTTTGGTGTGTTACTACGTAAGATTAGTTTACAAACTTTTATTTTGCAATCAATCTACTTCACAGATTCTTGGTCGCTTTTTGTTGCATGCAAAACTAAGATAGATTTTTAGTGTAGTCTATTTATCAAATAACGTATGATGTACATTTTTATTGTGTACGATAAAGACGTTTCGCTCGGGACGTTACAAGTACCAAGTATTTGTAAAAAAAAATACACGAGGCACTGGGTCACATGACCTTTGTCGAACCACTCAGCAAAGATCAACGTGGCTACTTCCTCTCGCGTCATGGGGCCCTCAACGAGTCCAGCACCACAACCAAGTTGAGAGTCGTCTTCAACGGTTCACTGAGAATGGACGGCAAGTCTCAACAGACATTTTGCAGTAGGACCGAACCTGCTCGGTCGGCCATCTCGGATGTCGTTATGAGGTGGAAACGATATCAACTCGTTATAGCTACAGAAATTGAGAAAATGTACTTATAGCTGTTGGATCCCGAGGACCGCGACCCTGTGGACAGATTCAACGATTAAGCTGAGTTGGATTCAGGGTTTTCCCGGTTGTTGGAAAACTTACGCTGGCAATCGAGTTATCTAGGTACAAAGAACACTGCCTAGTGCACGACGAGATCCACTTTCTACGTCACCAAAGTGGAGTCTGACGAGCAGACAGCAGAGTTTACACGGCTCTCGTTACTACACCGAATATTGAGAGTCATAGTCTGGGCTCTCCGATGGTTAAAGACGCGGCACTACCGGCAACCATTCTCGATCGACGAGATTTGAGAAGCACAAGAGCAGTGGCTCCGCGTCAGCCAGAGATGGGCATACATTCTGGAGTTAAGATTGTTGTAGGAGGGCAAGGCCAACTGCATCCGCAGACAATTCAGCAAACTGACACCATTTCTGGACTCGAATGGCATCATGCGAGTTGGCTGTCTGAAGCACTTTCTTTTGGTTTTTGACGAGCGGCATCCAGCCATACCATCGTTGAACGCTCTACAGTTGATGTTGAAACCGCCGAGACAGTAGTTCTGGGTCTCATACGGCAGGATAATGATGACGCAACGCATCCGCGAATGCGTCACATGTGCGCGATGGCGGACGGCATCCCCTTAGTCATTAATGGATGACCTCTCACAAAAGAGTCACCGCTCGGGCGGCCTTTTTTCGGTGTGGATTACGCCAGATCTGTCGCACTGCGCATGACTCCCGGACGATAACAAAGGAACTGCATAGGGTTTGCGGTATTTGTTTAGCCACAAGAGCTGTCTACCTGGAGGCTGTTTCGGACTACACCGCAGACGCATTCGTGGCAACATTCTGCAAGTTCGTGTCTCACCGAGGCTTGCAGAACAATGCGCAGCGATTGCGGTACAAACTTTATCGGAGCTTATGCACCGCTTTGGAACGTGTTCCGAGTCGCCAGCGCAAAGACACGAAACATCGTGGACAAGGTCGCCCAAGAGGGAGATGAATGACGATTCAATTCCCCACAACACTTTGGCGACATTTGGGAAGCAGCCGGTAAATCACTGAAGCTTAACTTTCGGCGTATCATTGGCGAGGCAGCACTCACATATAGCTATGTTCCTTAACAAGGTAGAGGCATGCTTCAACTACAGGCCACTGCAAGTGATTGCGGACGATCCGGAGGACTTGAAGGCACTCACACCAGGACATTCCTTTATTGGAGCCTTGTTGAAGGCACTGTCCGAGCCATTGTCGAGCAACGTACCCACTAACCGTCTGAACCGCTGGAGGCTCTTCCAACAGATGCGCGACTATCTCTGGTCACACGAATATCTGCAGGGGCTACAACCAAGGGCAAAGTGGTAGAAGAACAGCCTCGACATTCAAGAGGGCCAACTATGCCTCATGCGGAACGAGGTGATCCCGTCAAGCCGATGGCCACTTGCTCGCGTGGTTAAGATGCACCCCAATGAAGATATGACTGCATCCGGGTAATCACCATCAAGACTACCTCAACTGACATGATATGACCGAATAGTCGTAAAATTGGTGCCGCTATCGACCGCCGAGCACCAAAGGAAAGATCGCACTAATAACACTATATAAATTCTCGATTATGATATTAAAAAGAGCGTACAGATTAAGGGCGTACATTTCCATGATGCGTGAGTAAGAAACTCTGATGCGTAAATAAGGCTCTGGCTTTCGTTTGCGCTTCACAAAACCGAATTTTGTACCCGTACTATCATTATCTATAATTTCTGCGTGGCTGAACGTTACTTTGTACTTGTAAATAAATTGCATGTTATTATTTTTTAACCCTAGGCACAGTAAAGTAGATACAGCATGTTCACTCAGGCCAAAACCCGTTCAATGGTTTGCACACTCAACAATATAGCGGTCAATAAGATGGAGAAGGAGAAAGATCGTATGTCTGTTTTTCTCCGCGATCGATGGAGAAGGACAGACATACGATTTCCTCAACATCATGGCGGACTACTTTACTTTAGATCGAAGGCGCCGACACAGAGTGGACTTACTGTATCTACTTATACTGTACCCTAGGTATACACAGTCTTATCTTGCCTATTATACACTGTGCGGTCTCGGAGATTCTATCAACATTTGTCATCGTAACTTTAGCAAAAATGGATTTCAGTTAATTAATTAATTAATTAATTTTTTTAATCGATCAAGGAATAGGCCCATAATGTATAAAAGTCGCTAGAATTAAAGAGTTTCGAGATATACGAGTAAAAAAAATAGAATATATGGGACAAAAGTCCAGAAACGTGAAAAAAGGAAGTTGGGCTGAGGTCTTAGAGACTGTGTATACCTTAGGGTTAACAAGCAGCACTGCGTTGCTGCATTCTCAATGCTGCATGTAGCAAGGAAGAAATCTAATTTATATTTTTATTTAAAAAATCATATATATATATATATATATACAGTACACGGAAAGAATGGTTTTGCTGAAATATATCTAAAAATTACTGGATACAGTTCTGAAAATAATTTTGTTCGACCATCAAAATAATTATGTAGAAAACTTGAACTGATTGCTAAAATGTCAAATTTTTTTTACAACATTATCATATTTCAGACTTACTATAATTAATTATTTTGATGATGCAACAAAATTATTAGAAATTACAAAAATCCTTTGCTGCGACCAAACTGGCTAATATTTATTTAACAAGCACAACGCGTTTCAACCGAGATTCACTGGCAAAAGTATTTGAAAAATTATTAGATACTTTAGATACTTTAAATTATTAGATGCTAAATTTTTAGATACTTCAACAAAACCGTTCTTTTCATTTTCGCAAATAAGTGTAATGAATTTTATATATTAGTTATTTGTTAATGGACTTGGTGTATCGATTAAAAAGACTTAAGGGGATGCTGGAGTCGCGGGCGAACTCGATCAGCATCGATAAAGAAGTGCTCACCGATTCTTACATATACATACAGAGCGCAGGCAAACTCGACCAACGTCGATAAAGAAGTGCTCACCGATTCTTACACATACATACAGAGCGCCTGCTCTAGGGCTACCCGTTATACTGATCCGTATGTTTTTGGCTGAATTCGGGGAGACGCGTAACATGTGCATATGAAATTTTCTAACATACTTTTCTCTTATACTAAAGCTCGCAGCTCATTTCTGCAAGCACAGGATTCTTCTTTATTGTATTTCCGTGACGGCTGCAAGGTTTTTGTATACGTACACAGTCTAAAACTTGTATTTGCAGCAAATGTTGTCATGAGTCGACCGCAGAATCGAAAATAAAAATGTAATTTTCTAATTTTTTTTCGTTTTTCATACGCAATTGGTGCCTGCCGTTTTCGTTATTGTCCATACTTTAATTATGGACAAAAAATTTTTAATTCGGTGAAATCAATCAAAAGATTTGTGTCTGAAAATTTCGTGGTAAAACAGACCTGTCTCCAGCATCCACTTAAAAAAACACAAAAACAAAAAAAAACAAAAAAAAACAAAAACACAAAAAAAACAAAAAACGGAGAAAAAACAAAAAAAAACAAAAACAAAACGAAAAAAAAACAGAAAAAAACAAAAAAAAGAAACAAAACTCGATTACGCTAATCCATCATGTGCGGTTTTAAAAGGTGACTCAGGAAATGAGGTGTTTGAGGGTTAATAGTATAGAGACAACTATACCATTTATGATTTATACAGAGTATATAGACTAATAATTATATGTATAGAATAATTTGTAATTAATGATAATTGCAAGCCGTTTTATCATAATTTGCAGTGTAGAAAAAGAATTTCTCATTGTTTCGTAAAATTATACATTTCTCTTTTAAATGGAAGAAAGTGACGCACGTTGCACGTAACTTTTTTCAACTTTTTAATATGCCATGACCATCTGTACTTGATGTATTAAATTATGCGTTTTACTTATTGATATTGTTTACGATAATCTTATCGTTGCATCTTTAATACGTGTTGTATATCGATGCTGCGTGATTTATATCAATATTACTCTCGTATAACGAACTCCCTCCATGAATATATCTTCAATTTAAGGTCGATTCAGACATAATCTGTTGTTTTTTAGTTATATTTTTTTAATTATAAAATCAATGTTATATTATAATAAAAAATAAAAGTAATTATTTATACTGTAAT
>NW_027270489.1:0-6013 GCF_030848805.1 Temnothorax longispinosus | reverse complement strand
AGTGAATACAGAATAATTTTTTTTCTTCGCTGGCTGGACAGTCTGTCTCTTTTGCCTTCACTGGCTGAACAGTCTCTCTCTTGCCTTCACTGGCTGGACAGTCTGTCTCTCTTGTCTTCACTGGCCGGACAATCTGTCTCTCTTGCCTTCACTGGCTCGAAAGACTACCTGTCTTGCCTTCACTTACTTATTCAAAAATTATTCTGTATTTACTGGAAAAATCATATTTGATCAACCACGTTCAAATTTTGTCACCGCAATAACGAAATCATAGTCAAAAATAAAAAAATAATAAAAATTCATAAAAATTTGAAAAAGTAAATAAAAAAAAGCAATTAAAAAATACCGTAACACTCAAATTAATAATAATTAGAACGAGTCTGTATGATTTGAATATCGACGTAATTATTTTTTAGCATTTTTCGAATATACAGCCGCCATATTGGGTTTCGTTATATTTAAATACGACGTCCTAATTGTTAATTTATGATCAACATCTTAAAATGTATCATGATATAAATTTTCATGAAAATTGAACGCAGTTTGTACGTTTTAAAGAACGAAATAGTTATTTTTTAGCATTTCACGGATAATTTGGCCGCCATATTGGTTTTGGACAAACTAAAAATTTATTTTTTCCATGGATTCAATGCTAACTACTAAATAAACACATTAACACATTTTTCTATGACAGTCTATAACTTCCAAGTAACGATTTCATCTGTCGTACCTTGTTACCCGCAGACTTCGGCCACCATATTGGGGTCCGCCATGTTGATTTTTCAAAAGGCCGCAGCTCTACTAAAACTACATATGTGTAGCTATAAAATGAGCCCCGAAAGAATTTTTTAGGTGACTCCAATTTTTGGACAGAGGGGGTGTCTGATTTCACGGAGAATGCCCCATATATATATATATATATATATATATATATATATATATATGTAAAATAGAGAAAAGCTTATAAAGATATACAGCTACATACATGTCTAGTTCCTGTTTCTCTTTTGCATACTGCACAAGTTCTGCATACGTAGGTATACCAGTTTTTATTCTAAAAAAATATATAAAAATTACTTTTTATTTACATACATACATGTATAAATATTAATATATTAAAAAATGTAGAAAATACTTTCAATACGTTATTTCCTTTTATCTTTTTATTATTTTCGTAATCTTTTTCATTTTGCGACATTCTTTTTCTTTTTTTTCCTGCACATAGTTTTAACATTTTACATGGGACAGAACCTTTTTTTAATCGTCGTACTTCTTTGGCAGGTGTATTTTTTTACCTCGGTTTTGTGAATTCCATTATAAAACAATTTGTATCAAAATGGTCACTGCATATTCTTGCTAAAATTTTATCATAATATACTTATTACAATATGTATAGTTTACACAGAGTGTTTAAAAAAAAAGTTAAAATATTTTAAGGGAATTTAGTATGTCCAAAAACAAATCGAAGTCTTATCAAACATAAGTTTATAAATGATAATATATTTAGGATAATAAGGAAATACATTTATTACAGCAACTTACCTGAATCAACTTTCAAACTTGTCTCAGTTTGTTTACAAGCATTAAGCCATTGCTGACGAATTGGAGTTTCTTTCGGAAATCTAAAAAAGATTATTCCTCTTGCATCTTCGTCGCATGTTCGATTTTTGCAATTTTTTATGGAACACGATGGCATTGTTTCTGTAAACAAAATATAATATGTAGCTTACTAATAATAAGTTGGCACATTTAAAGATGGCCAGGACAAACCTCTTATCGTAGTAACCGTAGATTCGTTGGGCCCAAGAAACTGCGCGACAACGCCTTCGTCACGTTCTCGGAGTCGTTGGATCGCCGGTTGGATCTAAGCGAGAATCCGCTCATGCGGCGGCTAACAATCTAACCTCACATATCACGGAAGTAGCCATGTTGCTTTTTACATTTGGGGAGGCTTTTTGATTGGTCAGAAGCCAGTCATTATTTTAGACCACTGCGCATCTCGGGAATGAAACACCTTTCTTTTTACATCATGTGCGGCCCGAACGGCCGCGTCGGGGTAACCCAAAATGACCTGGAGACGCCGTCGGGAGATCCGGGAAGAGTTTTCTTTTCTGTAAGGAAACGATGAACGCCACTCTGACACGTTTGGCTCTAGAACACCGTGACCGCCGGGGCACACGCTCCGCCTAACCGAGTAAGTAAGGAAACGATAAAAGTAGTGGTATTTCACCGGCGATGTTGCCATCTCCCACTTATGCTACACCTCTCATGTCTCCTTACAGTGCCAGACTAGAGTCAAGCTCAACAGGGTCTTCTTTTGTTTATATATGAACGTAAGTTTCTTCTTTACCGCGCGGCCCCGCCCGATTTATTCGATTGTGAATAATAATCCCCAGCGACTTACGGCGGTGTATTTGCGTGTTCACTAAAATTAGTTTATGATTTTAAATCCGAAATGGGGCAGATTTTAAAGACAAATTTATATATATATAAAGTCTAGAGGTATGTTCCGGGACTGTTTACGTTTTTTGAAATGTACAGTCCTGGAATATAACGCATATATATGTAATCAGATTCAAAAAATTGTCCCGAAACGTGCCGTAGGACATGAATTTTTTCCAGGACAGTCCTGGAAACTGCCAAATGTCCTGGAATATACCGATGTAAAAAAATAAAAGTCCCGGAACATACTTCCGGACCTACATATATATATATATATATATATATATATATAAAACATATATATATATATATATATATATATATATATATATATATATATATGTGTATATGTGTTCTCGTATGTGGTATATACACATATATATATATTGTAGAGATGTGTATAGATAACCGAGGAGGTATTGACCTCGGACTTACTATTGATGGTTGTGATCGGAAAATGTCTGGGGTGACTGCGGCGGGTTCTTCCGGACGTGAAACGTATAATTGCGGCAGTGGTGCTGATTTGTGAGTTCGTCTGAACCCTGGTTTCGGTTTGGTGCTGCTGGGTGATGAACACGCGCACAGAATTTCCTCGTGATGGTTGAAACCGCGGGAGCAACAGAAATCTGCTTCACGTTTGAGTAATAGGTACGGCTAATAAATATAGGTTCAAGACGTCTCGGACTGGATCAGAAGTGACTCCAAGTGCGCAAAGTCGCGATTTTTATACAAAATTAAGGAGGCGGGATTATGTTTTAATTTGATTTGATTGGTGGAGTTCTCTTCTGATCGTAACGTAGGTTTCGATTTTCCGCCTATCCCGTGGCGAGTTTCCCCAAAAATCGTCATTGTCTATGAGCAATTTCGAATTAGCGGCTATTTATTGGCGAGTACGTTATCATCTTGCCCTTTAACAGTCCCTTCCAGAGGCTTAACTTTATCAATCGCCGCGAGACGTGGGTCTTAGGTCAAATATGCGTTTCACGGAAAAGCGTGAGATCAGCCCGCCCGTTACCCGAGAGATCACCCAGATCCTTATGGCGTTTTTAATTTATTGCGCCCTTTGCCACGAAATTTCGAGATAATTGAAATTTCGTGCTTTATTTCGTGGAATTATGCGACAAACAAGTCTATAATTTGCCTATTTTATTAGGCTCGAGTCTTCTGGAAACTTTCGTCATTTACTATTTAATGAGCGATGACAGTTGGAGTGCATCCGCTTCGTCAATTGATAACCGCTATTTTATGGTTTCCGTCTGTTTCGTGTAATGAAATGAGTGATTCCACGAAAGAAAGAAATTGTAAAGTCAACAGGACGTAACACTTTTAAACGATAAAAAGCAGTATATTATTTAGCTCACAGTTGCAACGTACAATATGCATAATGTTTATTTTCTTTTTTTTGTAAGTTCTATTCCGGCCTCGGTACTTCAGACATAATAGAATGAGTACCGCTTCCTCTTAACGCAGGATGCACATCGTCTCTCGGCTGAACATTTAACCAGTATCCATCCTCCGGCCTCATTGTCAGGCGTTTCTTGCTGTATCTTATTGACTTGGTTTTCGCGCGATGTTTCAATTCACATCACGCTAATAGATGAAATAGCACGATTTTGTTCATCAATGTGCCGAATCTCTTGCCAATGCATATTTTCAGTCCTAATCCAAATGGAAAATAAAACGAAACATCATGGTTAACAACGTGTTTAACCAACTTGTTAACTAAAAACCTTTCCGGACGAAATTTCTCGGGATCATCATAATATTTTTCATCATGATGAACTGCATAAATCAGAATCCAAATAATCATGCCTTTGTCTACAATGAAAGGCTTCTTCCCCGGCAACGCAGGCGGCAATTCAAAAGCTCTATTACATACTCTCTCCAAGACGGAAGCTGAAAGAAGTCTGAGGGCTTCCTTTATCACCGCGTCTAAATATTCCAGCTAATTAATAATTTTATAACTTACGTTCCTATTTGACTCGTCTAAAAACTTATCTATCTCTTGGCGTAGTTTCATCTGAACACTTAGATTAGCCATGAGTTGATGAGCTGTAAAAGACATCACACCTAAACTCGTTTCAAAGCCACCGAAGTAGAAAACGTAGGCTTGTGCAATCATGTCATCTATATCTAATTGTATTCGATCTTCTTTGCCTTTGTTATCCATCATCAATTGTATCATATCTGGACGTGTAATATGCTCGGCGTCACGAACAGCAATTACATTCTTTATAGTGGTCTCAAAATATTTTATTGTTTGATAGTTTAAAAGTTTTTGTATTGAGTAATCGTCCGAGCGTCGGGAAAGTTCTAACAAAAATGTATTTTATGGTGCGAATCACTGACATATGAGTTATATCTTTGCCATAAATGTAGAACTTATTTGTCGGATCTCTCATCGAATCGATTTTGATTCCGCAACAGCATAAGGCAATTATATGTCATTCGTATACCTATCGAAGACATCTTTCATATTTACGTTACGTTTATCCGCTGGTAATGCTGATATAAAATTAGTATAGTCCACAGCATGTTCCGACATCCAAGTAAACATAATTCTCATTTTATTGGATGTAAAGGAGGAACTCAGCAAATGTCTTACATCTTGTTACTTCTTTTTTTGCAGAGAAAGCAATGTCTGTGTGACTCCCCTCGGAGCTCCCGGTCTAGAATCTAGAACCGGCCTACCCTACCTACTACAGAACTCAAGCAGGTAGAAATCGCGAATAAATGTCTTGTTAGCGTTATCGATACCGGAAGTAATTTGAGTCTGATGAATCGAGATTATTATGAAAAGATAGGCCGTCCAGAATTAAAAGATAAAATTAGTTTCGATGGTGTAGGCACGCTGAATAATACTTAAACTGTTGTGTCGTGAGGTAGAATTAGATGGCGCGAGATAAGTAAAAGGGAGGCTCGAGACATGGCGCGTAAGGAGGATATAGAGAGTTTTCAGAACGCTTGTAGTCACGTAAGAATACAGGTCGAAAATAGAAAAGTAACTTCTCTTGTCACAATTATTTCGATCCTCGAGACCACGTTATTACACCTGTTGGGTCGCGAACTTAACAATCGCGAGTCAATCCTGTGCGGGCAGTGCCACGAATTACCACCACCCATGTCCCATCCCTAGGTGCGCAAGGGCGGGAGGAGGTGGACATTTTTAAACGGCATTAGGGGTCAAGTGGGTGCTTGTTTAAAAAAATGAAAAGTCTTTTTAAGACAAATGTTACGTCCAACTCCAGGATTAGGATAAGAAAAACTGGGAAACGAAGGAAAGGCTAACCAGAGGGGTAGGGGTAAGGAAAGACACAACCAGATACAAATGTCGCTCGCAGGTACACGCTCTGAAGCGCGTGGCGCGAGCCAAACGCACTTTCAATGGCTCAGGAAGGATCAACGTCCGTAGGACGCTAGGACGCCTTCCGTAAGCAGTGCGCGTCGGTCCTCTTTCGAGTCAAGGAATTTAATCCCTTTAACTCAGGATCGGACCTCGTGCGATTTCGAGAAGTGAAAGAGTAGTGGGTGAGGTCTTAGATCATAAATAAATGGAAATTTATATTTAACA
>NW_027270488.1:0-6023 GCF_030848805.1 Temnothorax longispinosus | reverse complement strand
TTTTTAGGAAGATTAAAATAATTTACAAAAACATTTTTTATATTTATAGCACCGCAGTGGTGTTGGGTAAGCCTTACGTTGCATTGCTGGCGAAGATATTGTCGCGAATGTCATGATTTTGCTTCGCCGAAGGCCTGCTTCTGCTTATATTAGATCCCAACTAAATTTACTTACGAGTTAGTTTTACCATTATGCGCCGCCTAGCGGCATCGTTGCAAACTAGCACACTCAGAGAAAAAATTTGTACCAGCAACTAGAATTTTTTTTGTTAAAACGACTAGAAATTTGTGGATAAATAGCGCCTCAACTATGTATAATATAGTTGTAATAACAACAATAAATAATTATTTAAACTACAAGAAAGTAGTGGCATTAACGAAAAACATATTGTGTATGCAAAAGTATGTTGTAGTAACATGAATAATTATTCATTGTAGTGATATCAACATAATTTTTAGAGTTGTCTAATAAAGAATAATTTTTTATTTGTTAAACTAAAAGACAAAAGTAAACATTAAGTGAAAAATCACTACATAAAAATAAGATTTTTAACGTAAAAAAGAATTTTATAATTAATATACCTAGGCGACTAGCGCCTGAAAATATCTGCTTTGGTCCCGTAGGGGGTCTTCTTATATACAGGTCGGTGCGGAATTTTGAACTCGAGAGAATGTACGGGCAATGCGACGCCTAGCGGCGTCGATGCAAACTGCCGACTTTACAGTTACCGCGCGGGCGAGTATTACTGGTTACTGGTGGCGTGAGCCGCCACATGTATCATACATATTTATAATCCAAAATCGATTAATATATATGTGAGTGAACACACCCTGACTGGCAAATCTTAGAAAGATCGCTGAAAAAACCCTGCTGAGCGACCCTAGTTATAGGAATCGATGTTGAATTTTAAACACGCAAAAGTATACTGGCGATGCACCGCGTATAGCGCGAGCCGAACTCTATCGCCGCGCGAGTCCGCGCTGCCGCCCGCACCGGCTTCTGGAAGTATGCTACACAACAAAAAAATATTTGTTTAAACAATAAGTCAAGGAATTGTCTAAACTTGAAAAATGTTATTGTCATATCTTGTTTTATGGAGTCTATATAACTATAATAATTATAGTTGAGGCGCTATTTAACTATCAACTAATAGTTGACAAATATTGTTTCTGTGAGTATATATATTTTTATAGTATTCAGTACTATTTAGTTCTTATTACTTTGGAAAAACTAGTTACAAGTAGTTAAACTGCAGAGTTGCCAAAAAAATAGTTGCCACAACTACTTAGATTTCTCTCAGTGCACATACAGCAGAATTCAACAAGAATTACGACAGATGCTTGCGTAAGAAGTAGAGCAGCAGAAATACAAATGATTTTGGCAGAATATATACCGTACATCTGATTTATCAATCAAACATTTTTCGAAATTTGTAACGCCAAAGTTGACCGTAGTATAGGCGTATAGCCTACATCTTACAGCACGAAACTATAACAGTTTTACAATCTCCAGTTAACTTACAGTAATTATTTCTATAAATATTTATATATAACATATATTAAAACAACTTTAATAATATTAATGATAATTATTTACACTTTATTTCAAAATATTTATTATAATCTTTTAGATACTTTTATTTTCCGGACATTATAATATTTACAAAATATTCAACGTATATATTTTCAAAATATTTAAATCTTTTTTATAAATATTTTATAAATATTTTATAAATATTTTGTGCTGTCTGGGGAGTTTAGCGCGCTCGGCTGTTCTTTTTCTGACGGGCAGATGCTTGCACGCTTTTTTCGCATTTCTGTCATTCGGATCTGTACGGCAAAAACAACAATTTAAGCGACATTATACACTTGTAAAATTTTGCTGCAAATATGTTTCAAGAGTCTAGCACACTCGACTGCTCTTTTTCTCACGGGCAGATGCTTGCACGTTCTTTTCGCGTTTCTGCCGGTCGGATCTGTACGGCAAAAACAACAATTTAAGCGACATACACTTGTGAAATTTTGCTGCAAATATGTTTCAAGCGTCTAGCACACTCGACTGCTCTTTTTCTCACGGGCAGATGCTTGCACGTTCTTTTCACGTTTCTGCCGGTCGGATCTGTATATACTCAAAACTCTGCTGCAAAAAGCAGTCAAGTGTGTGTGAAGAGTCTAACGCGATTTGCTGTTATTTTTCTGTTGGGCAGATAACTTCCATATTGTTTTCACATTTCTGCTGCATGTTTACTTTTAACAAATAGTATAAAATTTCACAGTAGCTTCTTACAGCAGACTACTGCAATAGTACAGTAAGTACTCGTTAAACACAGATATTATGCACTTCTGTCGCAATTTTTGACTGTTTTCTTACGCACTTCTTCGGAACGTATCTGAACTATCAGACTGTGTTACCAGGGTATGTTAAAAGAAACCACGCGAGTAATGTAGGATTAAGAAACCACATGCCATTACTACAATATAATGTATAAACTATAATATTTTATGTATATGGTTTTATAATAAAATATGTTGCCATATATTATACATTTTATCACAGTAATAATATAAATGTAAAAGAGAGACGGAATTGTACTAACAATAATTGTACTAACAATTATCGTATCCTGCAAATTTAATGATATAAAACACGATATTGGCTATTTATTCGAACAAGAACAAAATTCGTACGAATATAAAAGACTAACAGAATTGTTTCGTTTATGTGAAAAATGTATTTAAAAAATCGCGCGTTACATAATTGTTTCGTTTGTATGAGAAATGTATAATATTTAAGATACCGCGCATTATATACGTATCGCTGCAATATAACGTATAAAATATAATATTATGTATATATAGTTTTATAATAAAATATTTACTGACATTTATTGATGAAAGCTCAGTGAATTTCATTGAAATGGTATTTTTTTTAAATAGTACAAAAGGATGTCCATAATAAACTAGATAAACGCAGAGGAGTACTAAAGTTTAACATTGATTCACTTGATTCTGAAAGGGCATGCGTAAAAATTTCGAAGCTCTATATTATTTATGTACAAAAATTAAAATTTATACAACATGCAATATGTATATATATTATACGCTTTGAAAATTTGACATTTGCTCTTTTAAAACCGCACTACTTAACTATGTACTTATAATCTTGGAGTAATAAGTATTGAAAAGCAAGAGAGAAACGTTATTATTGCTCGTTTTATCTTACTTTTCATTAAGCAATCGCAAAAGTAGAACAAAAAAAACAGTTATTTGATGTATATCTGTGGCTTCGTATAAAAAGGGAACGCATAAAAAACTAAGGATTTCAAACAACTAAATCTTTTCTTCGCGCTCGTAAATTCTATCCAGTTTGCATCGCTCTAAGAAACGGTATGCAACACATCAGCATCCGCATATTAATAACCGCGTTAATTAAATGCACGCGAGTAGAAAGCTTTAAACACGTCGGTACGCCTATATAGTTCGAGCCTCTGGCGCCGCCTTCGCCGCGAGTATTTTGCTGCGTAATTACAACGGTGCTTGATATTGTTTCGTTTTCACGCTGCTCTTTTTTTCTTTGCGTCCGATTTTACGCAATTCCGGTGTTACGGGATATGCACTACAACCTTGGCGATTAACGACGAAAATAAAAGTGATGAATATGGCCGATTTTGACATTGCGCTTGAAGAGACCTCGCTATTATTCATATGGTTTTGATTACACCGTTTAAATATATTACTATACATTTTAAGTATATCACGGATCAAACGCAAGTACGATCATTCAAATCTACATACGCAATAAAGCTGATGTAATCTATCATCAAAGCTTGGATAATCATGTTTATCTCGCTCTCTCTTTATTTTATTTTTTTTCTCACTCTGTTATCACACAATCCCACAAACACGCATACACACACACACACACACACACACACATATATATATATATATATATATATATATATATATATATATAGAGGAAGTTCTCTGAATTTCATACACCTTGATTTGCGAGGTGTCGTTTGACCAAGATTAGTGTGCGTTAACGTGATATTATTACCTGTGAAAAATTCACGGGCATTCCTTAGGAATTCTTAAAAGTCCTTAAGAAAAGTCTCGCAAATGATAACATAAATAATTATAATCCGTAAGTAAATAATAATCCGAGAATGAATTGCCTCCTCAACCACGGCAGGCCTACTTGCGTTTCTTCCTTGAGATTAAATTTCTCTTGCGCATGCACGATGTTATAATAATTAAAAATTTAACTCCATTAACGACTTGTGTGCCTCTTCGAAGAAATCGTATTTTGCACTTCATGAAAAGAAAGTCAGCGTTATTACAAGGATGATTATTGACAAGGACGCAACGAAGGACGAGCCTGCAAAAACGTAAAAAATGCATTAAGAGCAAGAATTTGCGAGTAAGAGCGAATAAAATCGAAATGCATCTTCCATAAATAATTATTAATTTCCTCTTTTTAGATGAGATGCGTGTTATACATCTGTTTTCACTTACCGGCGCTTACGCACTTGTTCTCGCTTAAGATGTAATTGTCGGCGCACGTGCATGTGTTAGAGTTACACGTCACAGACTTAACGTTCGGATCGTTCTCGTAATCTTCGGCCTGGTAACACTCGTAATTGTTCGCGCACTCATCGCCGATCGCTGCAAAACGATGAAAACGATTAATTGTTATCTCTTATGACGTGGTGCGGAGAGAGATTTTTGGAATTGGATTTTTTAAAACATGACGCGATGATTCTACGCGAGAACTATTGGTCAAAAACTCTCGAGTACTTTTGTTGGAAAAAGATCTCGTCAGCTCGTGTTCGTAATGAAAATTCTGCTCGCACTGGCACATATTGTCGACGCAAGTTGAAAACTCGAACGTTGCCGTGCACTGTATTGACTCCGTGCATTCGTCCCGGATCTTTTTGGCGGCCGCCAAACACTTCTTGCCGTCCATATTCAGCACCGTCTCAGCAGCGCATCCGCATGTCATGTTATCCGTGCAGATAACACTTTCCACGTGCGAGCATTCCTGGTTTTTCGTGCATGGCTCATTGTACTTTGCAAACGTGATTACACTTAGAAAAAATCAAATAATACTGCTACAATATGACATCTGCAAGTGGTTTTGCAAAGTTGTGAAAAAAAAGTTATGAGAAAATGGTACTGAAAATTATGAAAATATGGTCAAGATAAAAAATTTGCTGTAATTTAATATTTGTATATAACTGCAATAGTATAGAAATTATTAGTCGAATTATTTTGATACAGCGTGATGTTAAAGATTAAAACTGGAAAAGAATAAAAAATAAGTTGAACCAATAATAATAACTTACGATAATTCCTTCGCGCGTAAACGAGATTGATCTCCTCGGCATCAGCTTCCTGCCGTCAATATATATATATATATATATATATATATATATATATATATATACACACACCTGTGAACAGGCTCCTTGATCTCCACGGTATCAGCTCTCTGCTGTCAATATATAATACCTCTACAAAGTAAAAATGTATTGTATGATCAGAATACTAGCAACGTGCACAACTTTATTTGAGGTTATAATTGTGTACAACATTTATCGCACGATACTGTTATAATTGTAAATCGGAAACGTACCTCGAGTCCAGCTCTTCTGCGATCAACGAAGTCGGGATTGAACGTGTCAGTTGTCACTTTCTGCCAAGCGTAGAGAACCTTCTTTTCCGGCAGCGGTGGTAACACGATGTAGGGATACGAAATCTCCAGATAAGCACGAAGCAATTCAATTCAGTATATCGCCGGCACGATTACGGTGTTACTACCGTTTCGCGTACGCGCATATGCGCGCGTTGTCGCACCTTATACCTCGCGACAGCGTGCGGCTCGTGCAAACGTTAACGCGCGGCCGCAATGGCGCGGCAGAAACGCCTCGTGTGAACAGGCTCCTTGATCTCAGTATCAGCTCCCTGCCGTCAATATAAAAAATAATATAATAGGTTATTAACCTGTATGTATAAACACTC
>NW_027270487.1:0-6052 GCF_030848805.1 Temnothorax longispinosus | reverse complement strand
TTCTGTATCAATTGGAAGAGGACAAAGTTTAGTGATAGGTCTTTGTAATTCAGAAATTTGCGTACGTACCGTAACAACTCTAGTATGACCGTCTTGACCAGGATGAGTCTTAACAACCCGACCTAAAGGCCACTTCGCTGGAGGATACCTCTCATCAACTACTAAAACCAAAGAACCTTCTTTTATAGATGGAACAGCATTATTCCACTTGTATACCGCAAGATATCTTTGCAGACAGTCACGTGACCATTGTTTCCAAAAGTCTTCTAGCATTTTTCTTAGGAGTTGCCACCGAGAAAGGTGAGAGACCTTAACGCCGTCTAACGATGGTTCGGGAATAGTAGTCAGAGCCTGCCCTATAAGAAAATGACCCGGGCTCAGAGCAGAAATATCGGTTGGATCTTCAGACTGCGGACAAAGGGGTCGTGAATTCAACACAGCTTCTATCTGAATTAGCAAAGTATTCATCTCTTCGTACGTAAGCAGTTGATCACCGACTATCTTGTTCAAATGCGTTTTAACCGATTTAACGCCAGCCTCCCATTTTCCTCCGAAATGAGGAGCCGCAGGTGGATTGAACTTCCACTGCGTTCCGTCCCTTGCGAGAAGCTTAGCTAATTCTTCTAACTCCTTGGAGCTGGCTAGAAAGAGCTTACGAAGGTCGGCATCTGCTCCTTTAAAATTAGTACCGCAATCACTAGATAACGTTGAACAAATTCCTCGACGAGAGGTGAAACGTTTGTACGCCGCTAAGAAAGCCTCAGTTGTGTAGTCCGTAACCAATTCTAAATGTATAGCCGAAGTCGAGTCGAACAAACGAACAAAGCTATGTAAGTCTTGTAGGTCTTTGCATTCCTACCTTTCCAAGTTTTCGTGGTAAACGGACCTGCATAGTCCACTCCCGAATGCTCGAAAGATCGAGACGGGTTTATCCTTTCAGTAGGTAACTGACCCATGATTTGATGTGCTCTTTCCTGGCGAAACCGAGTACAGACTACACATTTGAGTATGAATGATCGAACTACGACTCGACCTCCTATTATCCAATAATTGTTCCTAATGAAGGAAAGAGTATCCTGAACTCCTCCATGGAATGTACGAGCATGAGCGTCAGCAATAACCAAAGAAGAAAGCATAGAATCCTTCGGTAGTATGTAAGGATGCTTAGCACTTTCGGATAGAAATGATCGTTCAAGACGACCTCCTACTCTCAATAGTCCATTTGAATCGAGTTGTGGTGTCAGTTTAAGAAATGCATTAGATCTAGGCAAATCTTTACCTGATGCCAAAATTCCAAGCTCATGCGAAAAGTAGGCTTGCTGAACAATCCTGATCCAAAACAATCTAGCTTCTGTTAATTCTGTCACTGTCAATGGATGATTGAAAGAAAATTCCTTTACTCCGTGAAATCTTCTTACAACCCTTTTACACCGTGCGGTTATCCGTAGAAGTTTAGTCAAATCCGAATATTTTTCAATCAAATCCCAGATTTTTGGTGATTTCGATTCAATAGTAGTCGCGACCCTAACAGGTCTCTCCTCTAAATTTTCATCAGAAGAGAGAGAATATGATTCATCCGCCCATGTTGATGGATGTTGAGTCAACCAATAGGGACCTATCCACCATGATCTTGAATTCAATAACTGTTGAGGTGTTAGACCTCTTGTCGCTAAGTCAGCTGGATTTTCCTTCCCGGATATAAACTTCCACACCGCCTGAGGTAATGCGGTCTGAATAAAATTAACACGATTCTGTACAAATTCTCTCTATTTTGATGGATGCCCTTTGATCCAAATAAGAGTGATTTCGGAATCTGTTCTCAAAACAACAGGAATATCACCCATATCCATCACCTTTAGTATATGCGAAACAAGTTTAACTAGCAGAACGGCAGCTGTCAGTTCTAGACGAGGAATAGTAAGCTTTTTTAAAGGCGCAACCTTTGTTTTAAAAACTATAAAGCAGACTGTGACTTTACCTTCGCTCGATGTTACCCTGGCAAAAACAACTGCAGCCATGGCCTGTTGCGAGGCATCGCAATATCCGTGGATTTCAATAAGTGAATTAGCTGTCTAACCTATCCATCGTGGAAATTCGAATTTCGGCGTATTGTGTAAACTATTTACAAAATCTGTCCATTTTTGGATTAGTTTTTCCGGTAATGGGTCATCCCAATCTAACTTAATTGACCATAACTCTTGCACAAATATCTTGCCGACAATAGTAACAGGCGACAAAAAACCCATTGGATCGAAAAATTTAGCAATCGTAGACATAACAGTCCGTTTTGTGATAGTTGTCAATATAGGGAGCTCGAATGTAAATTCAAACGAATCCGTTAAAGCGTTCCAAGACAGCCCCAGTACGTGAACAGTCTCACCTTCATTAAATGAAATCGAATGAGATGTAATCTTTCTATCGGATGGTATGTTTTCCAAAACATCAGGGTGATTGCTCATCCATTTCTTCAACAAGAAACCGCCCGCCATGCAGAGCTTGTCCAAATGAGCAACTTTATTTTGAGTTTCCTGAATAGAATCCGTTCCGCCATGAAATTCGTCTACGTATCTACCTTTTTCCATGATTGGAATAGCTAAAGGATATCGATGTCCCTCATCCTTTATCAACTGTACGAGAGCACGTATGGCTAAGAAGGGTGAGCAAACCTGACCATAAGTAACAGTTGTGAGCGCAAAAGTTGTGATTTGTGACAATGAATCTAACCAAAAGATCCTCTGATAGTCCCAATCCGACGGGTCTACCTTTATTTGTCTAAACATTTTTTCAATGTCAGCTATGAAAACATAAAGAAAGAGGCGGAACCAGAGGAGTACGTCGAACAAATCAATTTGCAACTTAGCACCTGTGTGCAATAAATCGTTGAGTGACACGCCCGTAGTTGCTAGACTCGACCCGTTAAACACAACTCTCAACTTAGTGGTCAGACTCTGTTCTCGTAATACGCCATGGTGAGGGAGATAGTAGGAGAGGGCTCCGATTCCGATGAAGGCACTATCTGCATGTGACCTAAGTTTCTGTACTCTACCATAAAATCCGAGTAAAGATTAAAATAATTAGAATTTGTCTTGAATCTGCCAGCCAAACTCCTGATTATTCGCAAAGCCTTATCTTTTGAGTTGCCAAGTTTAGACGGATTTGATTTGAAATGAAGTCTAATAATGTATCTCCCAGTTTCGTCTCTCTTATGCGTAGAAAGGAAGTGATCCTCGCAATCCTGTTCTTCTTTAGAAAGTATTGGAATTTTCGACGAAGGAACTTCCTCTAATTCCCAGAATTTATAAATTAAATTGTAAAGTTCTTGGCTAATCGACACGTGATAGCTTTGTCTATTAACTAAAGAAGTTTCAAGCGTAGTTGGTCCCGAAATTACCCAGCCCAACTTGGTAGCTTGCGCTACTGGCGTTCCAACATTACCTTTTATTAGTTTACTTTCGAGTAAAGAACCATAAATGTCCGCGCCTATTATCAAATCAATCGAACCGGGCTTTAAGAAATCGGGATCGGCTAGTCGAATTCCCTCCAAATGAGGCCACGAACCGGGTTGTAATTTAATCGATGGAATAGAAGTAGTAAGTTTAGGCAGAATATAAGCAGAAACAGTTAAATTTAGTTCAGGTCCGAAAAGCGAATTCATTTTAAACGATGTAAGTCCTTTAGTTGTATTAGATTTCTGTTCATCTATTTATGTTAGCATGAGTGACGCACGAGTACGAGGTAACTTAAGTTGCTGCACAACACGCTCGGAGATCAACGAAATCTCCGATCCTTGATCAAGCAGAGCTCGAGTCTTCCTAACTTCACCCTTTTCGGAAATTATCCACACTTGCGCAGTTGGCAACAATACACATGACGCAGTCAACGTTTTATCTATATTTGAATGTAAGACCTTAGCTGTGTCCTGTCCTGTGACGACAGGATTCGATTGTGTTGTTGATTCTAATTTCGCTTCTTTTGCTGATGAATAAGTATCCGCTCTGTGTATTGTTGTGTGTTGCTTCCGATCACACGTCCTACAACGTTTTGTCACCTTACAGTTGGCTACTCTATGCTTTCCTAAACAATTATAGCATAATTTATGCTTGGCTACTAGTGCTAGTTTCTGAGCAACAGTCTCATCTACATACTTAGGACACTTTGCAATATAATGTTTCTGATTACAAATAGGACAATTCGAGACTTTGAAAGAGGAAGAGTCACCTGATTTTCCTTGGAAATGAGCTTTGGCTGTAGCCTTTTAAGGCTTCCAACCACCTTTTCCTACTCGAGATTTCTCATAAGCCTTAAGGGTAAAGAGACGAGTAATCAGAAATTCGTTAAGATCCGGCCACGATGGTGGTACCTTTGACGAACCTAGTTTATTCTCCCAAGCTTTAACCGACTCCGAATCTAACTTTTGTGTTATCATGAAAACGATCATATCGTCCCACATTGCCACAGGGCGTTGTAACGTTTGTAAGGTTCTGTAATGTTGAACAAAAGTAGTATACAAATGTTCTAGCTCACTAGCAGATTCTTTTGTCATAGCTTTTAAATTAAAGATCGCTTGTAATTCCGTTTTAACTTGAAGTCTAGGATTATCATAGAATGACAATAATGAATTCCATGCCCTTGTTAAGTTTTCAGAAGTGAGTGTTGTGTTCTCAATCAAGTGAGCTGCGGTGTCGGTTAAACTTGTTTTTAAATATTGTAATTTCTCAACGTCTGTTAAATGTTTTTTTGTCTAAGACAATAGATGAAAATAAATCTCTAAAACTAAGCCACTTTGTTGGATCTCCGTCAAAATTAGGAATTTTGATATAAGGAAGCCTAGCATGTATACTTTGAAAACCGTTTGTCACAAAATTCTCCGTAGTTTGAGCTTGAGTTGACGACGAACTTGCTGCTACTGGTTGCTCTAGAGATTGACTCGACGAAAAGCTTGCTACGATAGGTCATTCTAAAGATTGAGTCAAAGCAGAACTTTCTACAATCGGTCGGTCCAAAGATGGAATCAACGAAGAACCTGCTATATTTGGTCGCTCTGCAACGAGAAGAGCCTTTAGCTGTTCAACAACAGCTAAGTAACACACATGTGTTTCGGATTGTATTTGTTCAGAAAAATACGAATGAGATAAAGCTGGCAACCTTTCTTCTATTGCCAGTCCAGCGATTGTCATTAGTTCGTCATGCTGTTTATTGAACCTAGTCCAAAGAGCCTCCAGGGTTGACAAGTATCTTTCTATTCTTATCCTAGTAATTCCCGAGGAATCTGCACCGATGAAATTATCATAGGCGTTTGCTATGAAATGACTCGACGTGAGTTGTTGATTAATACGATAGAGTATCGAATCCATTTTAACTTTTAGAAATGTCTGTTGCTATCAACCTTGATATGATTCAGGCGGAATGTTTTTTCCCGTATATTTATTTCTTAAACTTTTCGCAAAACTCGAAGCATCGTTTCCCTTATCCGGACGTATCAAGTAAGTAACCGTTTATAGAAATCACCAAATTAATATTTTACTTTAGAATTACAAATTCGTAAAGACGAATCCAAAATTGCAAATGCCGTTAACATCCGGAACCGAATATCCGGCTCGAAGGACCAATGTTTGAAACGTACAAGCTCGCGCAGGAGCCTGAGCTCAAGAATTATAGAAAAGGGAACGATACTTTTCTTGTTGTTACGTCGGTAAAGAGATTGTGTATTTCCATGGCAGTTATGTTATAATCAATGAATATATCGTAATAAATGTTATACAGAGAACACATAGCATAAATACAAAATAAGATAATGTTGAATTATCAATGCATAATCCTTTCTCATTTGTCACTACAAGAAGTTAATCTCTCATCATAAATGATTGTAAGAACTCAGATTTCCGTTATTTGTATCTCTATCAGAGAAAAACAATCAAGTGATTTCAATCCTTAAATCTGTTTTAAGGAAGGATCATACAAGTTAAACATGTTATTTAAAACGCACATTACATAAATATAGCAAGAATATACAAAGCATAAATAAGTTGAAGTACTGTGTCAACTAGTAATT
>NW_027270486.1:0-5976 GCF_030848805.1 Temnothorax longispinosus | reverse complement strand
CACACCAGGGTTTGAATTATAATCAATTACAATTTTTAATTAAATAATTAATTTAAACAAATATAATTCAATCAACTTAATTAATAAATATTTAAATAAATATAATTAAAAACTATTTAATTAAAATTGAATTAAGCGGAGTTAATCGAAAGTCCCGTTTAATTGACGATTATATCGAAAGTCGTTTTTGACGATTGACGAGTGATATGAGCGAATTCAATCGAAGATCATTCAATTAACGATTAATTTAAACAGAATTAATCGAAGATCGTTCGATTGACGATTGATTTAAGCGGAGGTAATCGAAGTCGTTTAATTGACGATTGATATGAGCGAATTTCAACGAAGATCATTCAATTAACGATTTAATTTAAAACAGAATTAATCGAAGATCGTTCGATTGACGATTGATTTAAGCGGAGTTAATCGAAAGTCGTTTAATTGACGATTGATATGAGCGAATTCAATCGAAGATCATTCAATTAACGATTAATTTAAGCAGAATTAATCGAAGATCGTTCGATTGACGATTGATTTAAGCGGAGTTTAATCGAAAGTCGTTTAATTGACGATGATATGAGCGATTGATATGAGCGAATTCAATCGAAGATCATTCAATTAACGATTAATTTAAGCAGAATTAATCGAAAATCGTTCGATTGACGATTGATTTAAGTGGAGTAATTTAAAGCCGTTTAATGACGATTAATGTGAGTCTATAATTTTGTGCTAAAAATAATAACATAAATTATAAATTATGTTTATGTGATGTTTATGTGATTTGTAGTATAAAAATAATTATATTTATACAATCATTATAATGCTCATATTCTTTATAATGTAATGTAAAAAAATATCTTTTTGTTATTACCTATAACAAAGAAATCGTCACCATTCAATCATATAATGGTACTAAATAAGCCTTTTCTTTTTATTAGAGCAAATAAATTGCCGTCACTTTATTTTCATTAAATAATTTATATTTTGTTTTAAAATTTAGAAAATATAGAGCGATGTAATCCGCTTTTAAAAAATATAATGAGATATTTAACTAAAATTTCTTATAATAATCTCAAAAGTGACAACCTAAAAAATCACATAAACATAATTTATAATTTATGTTATTATTTATGTTATATTTTAAGCACAAAATTATAGAAAATTGAGAAATGGTTTTACAGTAACATGATAGTTAAAGTTTATAAAAGGCCATAACGCACGAGTTTTTAAAATGGTTGTTACATTACATGTGAGAGAGTTGCCAGAACCAATGGAGAAAAAATATTCTTAAATTCACACAAATCAGTTGTTAATTAAAATCTTTTCAATTAAATGCGCTCACATTAATCGTCAATTAAACGGCTTGGATTAACTCCACTTAAATCAATCGTCAACGAACGATTTTGATTAATTCTGCTTAAATTAATCGTTAATGGAATGATCTTCGATTGAATTCGCTCATATCACTCGTCAATTAAACGACTTTCGATTAACTCCGCTTAAATCAATCGTCAATCGAACGATCTTCGATTAATTCTGCTTAAATTAATCGTTAATTGAATATCGTTCGATTGAATTGCGCTCATATCAATCGTCAATTAAACGACTTTCGATTAACTCCGCTTAAATCAATCGTCAATCGAACGATCTTCGATTAATTCTGCTTAATAAATTAATCGTAATTGAAGTATCTTCGATTGAATTCGCTCATATCAATCGTCAATTTAAACGGCTTTCGATTAACTCCGCTTAATTCAATTTTAATTAAATAGTTTTTAATTACATTGTTTGATATAAATTGTCAACTTAAAGACGGAAATCTCGAACTTGCTTATTAAAAAAACATACAGCGCGTCGGAATGGATCAACCAGCCTTAGAGGAAACGCAACAAGCCCGCGATTCCTCTACACAGCATAGACAAATACCGTCGCCGACAGGGCGAACGAACGAAGCGGATCCTCCGATAGCATCTCCGATCATCACACAATTATGTGAACTGGTTGCAACACAAATGAGAGTTCAACAAGAGCAAGCCAGACTTCAACAAGAAGCTCAGCAAGAGCGAGACAGACTTCAGCAGGAAGCCTTACAAGAAATGCAGCGAGTTCAACAAGAGCAAGCCAGACTTCAACAAGAAGCTCAGCAAGAGCGAGACAGACTTCAGCAGGAAGCCTTACAAGAAATGCAGCGAGTACAACAAGAGCGGGACAGACTCCATCAGGAGAATATAAATAGACTACTCTCGTGTATAGAGAATGGTCACCGAGGCCCGTCAAGTGAAACGCCTCGAAGTGTCAACTCGCAGATGTCAGAATTTTCGTCGATAACGACGAATGCAACCAAATTCCTGTTATCGCAGATACCCAACTTTGGAGGTTCGGAAGAAGAAAACGTTGAAATGTGGATCGACCGTATAAAAGGCATCGCTGAGGATCATAGTTTGCCTCAGGTGGCCATGTTATCTGCCGCCACCTCAAAGTTGGTCAAGGGTGCACTCAAGTGGTTCAACTTAAGCCCACGTACTGTGAGCAAGTCATGGTTAGACTTCAAGACAACAATAATTAGCCATTTCAAGAGACGTGTCATATTCAGGGACGTCATGGAAAAAGCACATGCCAGAAAATGGTTACATTTCAAAAAAAATTTTCAAGAATACGCCATGGACGTAGTTGCGATTCTACAACCTCTCAATTTAAATGAGGAAAACATACGTCACTGCATCACCAACGGAATAATGATTCAGTCCGTTCGAGCGATAGCAATTTCGCTCAAAGCCGATTCTCTGGACGGCTTTCTCGAGCAGATGCATCCCGTCGCGCTCACTTGTCGCCCTTCTAATCAAAAGAAGTCACCGACATTTAAAAACAAATGGGACAAGCCGAAGCCTAAGCCGGAAGACGCTTCGAAAACAGATCTTCACGCGAAGAACAAGGATACTTCCACAGAAGCCTTCTGCACGTATTGCCGCTTTAAAGGACACACCAAGGAAGAGTGTCGTCGACTCAAGAGAAAGGAATCAACCCAGAAACAGGTGCAACCGAGTGCCACAGTCGCTGCCGTTGCAGAAACGCCGTTGAAAGTACCTGATTCTACATCGCCAGATTGTATTGCGGTAGTACGAAAAAGCGCTCCCAAGATTGTGACAAATGGCAGTAAAATTAAGGTAACGAAGCTCAATAATTTGTCATGCGAACTTTGTGCTCTATTGGACACGGGCAGTCCAATTTCTCTTGTCAATAAATCGACTTATGATAAATTTCTTTCGGATTGTGCGATTACCGCTAGTTCGGAATATAAAGCCGTTAACGGAGAACCTTTTAACATTAAAGGTATTGTAAATTCCACAATTTCGCTGGAAGTTTTACCAGATAGTTCTAATTCTATTGAATTACATGTAATGAATTATAACCCGACGTCAGCCGACATAATCATCGGTTGGGATTTTCTAGACAAACACGATTTAACGGTTTTGATAAAACCATCGACTCGTAATTTAGACGAAAGATTACGCCTTTTCTCAGAAGTAGCTTCCACTGAAATTACGGAAGAATGTTCTACTAAATCGAATTCTGAATTCAAAAGTATCGAGACCGATTTTGGATATCGTATTAAAAACGAATTAGTTCAGCTTTTAGAAGAAATCGCAAAAGCGCATATTCCTGTTGTCGAAGATGATTACGCTATAGAAGTTAAATTAAAAGATGAATCTGTTTACTCGTACTCACCCAGACGACTTGCCTGGCAAGAAAAGCTTCAAGTTCGTAAAATTATCGACGATCTATTAGAAAGAGGAATTATTAAGGAGAGTGAATCACCTTATTGTGCGCGTATCGTTCCTGTCAAAAAGAAAGATGGTTTGATAAGATTGTGCATTGATTTACGTCCATTGAACGACCGGGTTCATAAAGAGAATTGTTCTTTTCCTTTGATTGAAGACCACCTATCCCAGTTAAATGGGAAAACTGTTTTCACCCTTATCGATTTAAAAGATAGCTTTTATTTACTTAAAGTTCATCCAGATTCTACTAAGTACTTTTCGTTTGCTACCCCAGACGGTCAGTACGAATTTTTACGGGTACCTTTCGGATATTGCGAAGCACCCAAGAAGTTTCAGAAAAGACTGATTAAAATTTTAAAGGAATTAATTAAAACCGGGAAAGTTTTTGTCTATATGGATGACATATTAATTGCCACTTCATCAGTCCAAGAAAACCTTGAAATTTTAAGAAAAGTGCTCAGATTATTAAAAAGTTATCAGTTCACGATGAACTTACGTAAGTGCAAGTTCAATTGAAGTATTCAATTGAAGCAATTTTGCACGTAAGTGCAAAAAAATCAATTGAATACTTAGGATATATTATCTCGGATTAAGGTATTACGCTAAGTCCTCGTAACGTAGACGCAGTCCAGAATTTTCCTAAACCCCGTAAGTTAGTTGAACTTTAAAGATTTTTAGGATTAACGAATTATTTTCGGAAATTTATCAATAATTACGCTACAATAGCCAAACCTTTGCAGAATTTACTACGAAAGAATTCCGACTTTAAATTCGATGAAGATTGTTTAACAGCTTTCAATACTCTTAAAAGCAAACTTGCTTCTTATCCCGTTTTAAGGATATACAATCCTAATTTATCTACTGAATTACACACGGATGCTAGCGCTATAGCTGTCGCAGGTATTCTTTTACAAAAGCAAGACACGGGCCAGTGGGCTCCAATAGCTTTCTTTAGTCAATCTACAAACAAGGCAGAAGCCAACTATCATAGTTTCGAGTGGGAAATGCTTGCTATAGTACGTTCCGTAGAACGATTTCATATTTATTTATCAGGTATTAAATTTACTGTAGTTACCGACTGCAATGCCTTAGTATTCGCGATGAAGAAAACACAAATCAATCCACGCATTGTTAGATGGACATTAGAATTACAGAATTACGACTTTGACACGAAGCATCGCGAAGGAAAGAAAATGCTTCATGTAGACGCACTTAGCCGTGTCGTCGCTTCTATCGATTCTTTCTCATTAGCTAAAGAACTTCAATTTAAAAAATTACAAGACCCCAAATACAAACTAATTGCTGAAAAACTTGAAGAAACACAAGATGACGAGAAATTCACTATTATTGACGGATTAGTATTCCGGAAATATTCAGATAAATTACTTTTTGCAGTCCCAGAGTCAATGATACCGAATATCATACGAATCTACCATGACAATGTGTCACATTGCGGGACAGAGAAAACTGTTCAAGGTATCCTAGCTCAATATTGGTTTCCGTCAATGCGGAAAAGAGTTCAAACTCACATTGACAACTGTCTAAATTGCCTTTTAGCTAACACATCCTCTAATGCAAGAGAAGGTGAACTTCAAATTACGGACAATCCTACTCTTCCTTTAAAAATTATACATATCGATCATTTTGGACCGTTGAATCAAACGGAAGACGGATTTAAACATATTTTTCTAGTTATTGATGCTTTTTCTCGTTTTACTTGGTTATTTGCAACTAAGTCAACAGGCTCTAGAGAAGCCATTAAGCACCTAACTGATATTTTCAATACTTTTGGCAATCCGCAAACAATTGTTTCGGATCGAGGAACCGCGTTTACCTCACGAGAATTCGCTTCATTCGTACAGCAAAGAAACGTTTCCCATAGATTGGTAGCCGTAGCAGCGCCATGGGCTAATGGTCTGGTGGAGCGAGTAAACAGGTTTCTTAAGTCATCACTTTGTAGGATAGGCGAAGATCTGCAAAATTGGGATAACCATGTAAATGCCGTACAATATACCATTAATAATACGTATCATACTGCATGCGCTTAAAGCGACTCCGTCCAAAATATTATTAGGATACGATTTGCGTAACCACCCTGATGTGGAATTAATTAGATTTTTAAAAGACCTAGCAAAAACAGATTTAGATTTTGAGGCCGAGCGAGAAAATAGTCGAGAATTAGCATTACAAGCGGCCG
>NW_027270485.1:0-6069 GCF_030848805.1 Temnothorax longispinosus | reverse complement strand
TCATTCGCGCGAGCAGCTCGCACCCCCGCACCGCTCGCAACTGCGTCTCCTTCACTTGCGTGCGCGACTCGCATTTCCGCGCCGCTCGAGACCGCGACTCCTTCACCCGCGTGCACGACTCGCGTTTCCGCGTCGCCCGAAACCGCGATCCTGTCATTCGCGCGCCCGACATCCCGATTCGCGCCGCTCGCGACCCGCGTGCCCGAGTCTCTACGGACGCTCTATTATTATTAGAATGACTTAGCTGTGTTTGTGCGGAGTTCATCCCTCGGAGAAGACGGAGCTCTTCCTCCTGCCGGCGGAACGTCTCGGCGTATTCTCTCTCTCTCTGCGCCTGTTCCTCGCGCATCTCGCGGATCTCGCGAATCACCGCCTGGAGGGTCACCACCTCCGTCGTCATCTTCGCGGCGCACAGTGGAGTATTTTATAATAAAAGTTGGCCAAAATTATTTTAATAGTTTTATCGACATAAAATAAACTTTTACTCAGTAAATGATGATCAATAACAATTTATAATATTTATTCTAATTTAAACACATATTTACTATAGTGATATTAATATAATTTAAATTTAATCGAAATCTTCTAATTCAGATCCGTTTTCTTTTTCTTTGTCGTCTATCGTATCATCTTCAGTGACTGATGTCAACTCTTCGGGACATAAAAGAGCTAACGTTTCGTTAAATATACAAATATATAATATTTTAATAAAAAAAACAGTAATATTTAAACAAATTTTTAAATACATTCGGGGATAGATGTGGAAGTTTTTTTTGTTTTAATAAATTCTTAAAAAGCTAAATTTTAATTATTTTCAAAGTTTAGCACTCGACAACGCCTGACACATAACCTAAAATATTGAGAAAAATGTATTATGAACTAAGAGTGCATGAGAGTACCATTTTGTAAGAATTCATATCTTTACATTGTTCGTCCATTATCAAAATTACAATACACACTTATAAATTTTGTCCCAAATTCGTACAAAATACTCAGTAGCATAAATAATAAAAAAATTATATTTCTTAATTCAACAATTGGCCATTTTTGAAACAGTTGTGCGGCGCAGTGTAGAGTGTGACATCACTGACACTTTTTTTTTAGATTTTTCAACTATCCAGAACAACAAAAAAAAAGATTTTTTCTATGTTAAATACAATTCATATTTTTGAATTTTGGCCAGGTTTTTTAAATAAATACTCCACTGTGCGGCGTCCGACTGTGGAGTCGCTACCCGGAGTCGTTTTCTTGCGGCCATGAGGAAATTTATGTTCGTCTAATTGTAGCTCGTCGCTCGTCTAATCCTCGCTCGTCCGATCGATCCGTTCGATCCCGGACGAGCCCCCAAAATGTTGCGCTCGTTCGCGCGTTCGCTGCACACACACTCACGCACACACTCGCGAACGCGGCGCGCAATCTCGTTTCCGGGAATTAGAACTCTCAGTTGGAAAAGAACTCGTTTAATGCAGTAATATACAAGCTCGTAAAACACGTCAAATCGGCTCAAAGGCCCGGCGAAGAATCTGACAGTCGGCAGATGTGAACAAATAATATCGCAACAGCTCGTCGTCAGGCACGACGTCACGCAGCGCTTCGCGACTGCTTTTCGGGCTTCTACCGGGCGTCCCGGCACGGGCGCAACAATATGTATAATAGATTAAATATTCAATTTTTTATTTATGTTAAGATAAACCATTTTAAATTGATTGAATAACTAAAACAGGTCAATTGAAAGTACATACTGGGACAATAATGCTTAGGATGCGTTCGGGAAGACGCTATTAGCGCTATTTGCTTATTTTATCCTTGTTTTACACCTGATGAGCGATAAAGATAGAATGATGCAATAGCGCTAATAGCGCGCTTCCCGAACGCAGCCTTAGTCTCAAGTTATCTGAGCTTTGGGATTTCTATAGTACATGTGACATATTTTATACAAAAATTGAAACATAGCTAACTTCAGATGGCTAAGCATTATTGTTCCCACGCGTACATACATGTATATAAACTTTTTTTAAGTATGAGTAAAAATTCTTACACTTATAGTAAAATAAAGCATTCTAAATGCTCGAATAATTTAAATAAGCTTTTATGGACAGTATATGTAAATATATAGCTTACAGAATTTTGTTGTTTATTGTATTTATCTCATAAAATATTATTGTTAAAATCTAATTATTATATTAATTTCATGAAAAAGATGCATATAAGTAAAATTGAATAAAACTGATATATCACAAAATTATATACATAGAGGTATATAGAACGTGTATTTAGACTACATAAGTTTAAAACCACAAGCGTAATGCCTTATATCTTAAAATAAATCTATGTAAATTCTACGCCAGACTTCAAGACATAAGCTATTATTACATATCAGATAATTACTATGTCGAGACTGTTGAGAGTTGTGCTATAACCTTTATGAAATGCTAATCTCATCGTGAAAAACAGTTTTCAATCAAATAAAGTATAAGAAAACTTGAAAGAGAATATAGTCAAATAAAAATAAAAACTAAAATAGTGTAGAACAAGAAAAATTATGAAATACTTACCACGGCACATGTGTATCTTCATTTATATGATATCCCACACAAAATTTATGGTTATAACGGTCACGTAATACATCAATGAAAAGAATCAAAACAATTGCAACCGATTGCCCTTCAAAAGCTGTACACAGTCCGCCCTGCGAGATGCGTTCAGAAAACACAAGTTATGAGACCTCACTGTCATTGGTACATTTTTCTAGATCCAATGAATATGAAGGTTTACTCCAATCACAGATTAGGCGCGTTCAGCAAGACAAATCGCTCAGTAGCAATCGAACATGATTGGCTCTTACTTTTAGCTCCACCAAATCAACGCAAAGTGTTATTGTGTTATGAGTAGTACAAAGAGCCTACAAAGAGCCGATGAATGCTATAATTTACATAATAAAAATGATATGTCAATGAAACTTATACATTTCATTAAAAATTATCTAAAAATAATAGTTTAATCTGCCGGACCTGCTTTTCGTCGTTATATCAAAGAAATTGGATCTTATATTTGATATTATGTGATTGATGAAAATGTTTTGCTTTTTTTATATATATATGCTATACCTTTGCAGAAAGTAGGATTCACAAATATATATTTGTATAGCATATATAAAAAAGCAAAGCATTTTTATCAATCACGTAACGTCAAATATGAGGTCTGATATCTTCGATGTAACGACAAAAAGCAGAACTGGCAGATTACACTATTATTTTTAAATAATTTTTAACAAAATTTATAAGTTTTATTGGCATATTATTTTTATTATGTAAATTAAAGCATTTATTAGCTCCTCATAGGCTACTTAAATATTATCAAAGACAACGTTTCAAATGATTATCTATGCTTAGAGAAGCAAAGGGTTCATAAATATATTATAACAATAAATATATGAGCATTGTGTTATTTTAATCTCCATATCTAATAACTAGAAATACTATGTCTAAAAATATATGTCAGAAATACATCTAAATACGAAACAAGAAATTAATTTAGCCATCAATAACGTAACGTCACATACGGGGTCCAATTTCTCCGATGTAATGACAAAAATCAGGACCAGTCAATTAAACTATTATTAAATGTTGCCAAGATTTATGCGGTCCACACACAAAAGCATATTGTTCTCATTATATAAATTAAAGAGTTCATTATCTGTTCGTCGACTTGTTAAAAATTTGAAGATAAGATTTTAAAAATTTGCACGAAAAATGTTGACTCTGCAAAATTTTTAACTAGCCTACGAACAGATGATAAACGCTTCAATTTATACTGTAACGATGCGCCCCTTACGCCAAGGCATCGTCCCCGGCCACCACCCGCCGGATGCCGCCCGACCGATCCTCCGTCGGGCGAGGACAGGGCGCGGTGCGCCCACAATTTTTAATTAGTCGAAACGCACCGTGTGCGCGGGAAACCCGCCGTACCGGTGCCTTCCCGCACGACGCCGACGAGCGCCGAAGCGAGCCGATCCTCGCCGAAACGAGCACTAGGGATCGCGCCGCTCCCACCACCACGCCATCGCCTGACGATCGGCCTCCCTCCTGCCAAGCTCGCCGCGCCGAGCGGTATAAAAAGCCGGCGCGCTCGACGAGACGGCACTTCGTCTCTACCACGGCTCTCCGCTACTCCTGACGAAGCCTACCTTCCAGATCCTAGGGCGACACGCAAAAACGAGGTCTAGCGTTTGGGCCTCTACTAAGGGTTCTCAGAGTGTCCCTGAGCTCCATCACACTTACCCCGACGTCCACGGCACCGCGCGGTCGAGCGTGCTCGTCCCCGCAGCGAGGGTTCTCGCGACCGTAAACCCGGGATTCCGCCATCCTCCGTTGTACATATCGCGCTCCCGCCCACGTTATCAGCCTTCTCAATATACCGCACCGGGTGCACCCGCACCACGGTGCCGCGCCGCGACCGTACTCTCTAAAAGAGAATCAGTGTATTTTTACTGAGAAACAGTAAATAGTCACTGATTGAAGCAGTTATAAGTATACCACTGAGAATCAGTGACATTTCACTGAAAGAATTAGTTATTATTGACTGTTTCAATCAGTAATATTGGACTACTAGAAACAGTGACTTAAAACAGCAAAATCAGTAATGTGAGCTGATTAAATCAGTAATATTGACTATTTCAATCAGTAATATTATACTACTAAAACAGTGACTTTGAGCAGCAAAATCAGTAATGTGAACTGATTAAATCAGTAAATGTCCCAGCAAACAGTAACAAAAAGTAATAAACCTTAATACATGTTATAATTTTTTATTCAACAATGTAATTGTTACGTACAAAATGTTTACAGAATGAAGTCAATTAAAAATTAAACATTCCTCAGCTTACGAGCTTGTGCCTCTATGTTTGTTCCTTCCTAAAAAAAGATTTTTCTGTGTGTTAGCAAGTATTAATATATAACTTTTAAATGCACTAACCAAACTTACAGGCCATATCTGTATTAACGAAGAATTTGGAAAAATAGGAGGATCATCATGTTGTCCCTTATCAATGTTCTTCTGAAATTAAATATCCAAATATTTGAATCGTGTTTTAACAATCAATTTATACTAAGAAATTATAAGAATAAGAAATAAAAGACTTACTCCTTTTGATAAGTTTCCAACGATAACCGAGATTAATAATCTTATTCTGTTTGCTGTTCAGTTCTCTCGTTCAATACGCCGTGGTTTATGCTGAAAATGAAAAGGGAGAAACAGTCTCTAGTTTATCGCGCTTTACTATGGGCCCGTTGGGCCTCCATCTTTGCCCCGTTGGCAAACTATAACCTCGCCCCGTTGGGCCACCGTACTCGTCAGTACCCGCGGTAAATGAACTACAGCTCAAGAAGCTTCGTACTTACTTTTAACCTTACCTTTTTCGCAAGCACGCTTAGCTTAGTACCGCAGTTTCTCTCATTCTTCGTAATGTACACTTAGCACCGCTTCGTCCTTCGTCACGTATACTTCGTTCTCGTCTTCTGTTTCACACATCACTGAGATCACAATCTTGTTCCGCTTCCTCGCACCATCAATCAGTATTACCAACAGATAACTGATTTTACAGTGACATCTTACTTTCACTGACCATAATCAGTGAAATATAAGATAAAGAAACAAAAAGTAAACATTCTACTGAAGTTCAGTGAAATACTCACTGATTCTCAGTGAAATCCTATTTTACTGTTTCAATTAGTGATATTTTCACTGATTCTACTTTAGAGAGTAGAGTATTATACCTCCACGTTCATCATACTACGCGAGTTCGCACGCACTACCGCCTGTCGTCATATACCGCGCTGCGGTGCTCTCTGTAACCGCGTTCCGTTCGTATATAATATACCGCGTCTCGTCATCACCTCGCATATACCGCCCAGTGCACCGGCACTGTCGATCGTTGTAACATACCACGCTGCGTTGTCCTCTGTACCCGCGTTTCGTTCGTATATAATATACCGCGTCTCATTATTTCCTGTAAAACCGCGTCTCGTCATCACCTCGCATATACCGCCCAGTGCACCGGCACTGTCGAAC
>NW_027270484.1:0-75488 GCF_030848805.1 Temnothorax longispinosus | reverse complement strand
CATACGGTTCGTGCACATGCATATCCATATAATAATCTCGCTTCGAGATAATACTTAAAATATATACGCTGTCGTATCTGTCGTTGTTTTACGCGTAGGTGAGAGATAAAAAGTCTTTAGAAAAGTGCCCCACGGCCAGTGAGACAATCTTCATGCAAATGAACTTTTCCTCGCTGATCGTTTATCAGATATATACAACCGGTGAACCATATGGCGTAAAAGATTGGACGCTTTCTCGCAAATCTGGCATTTCTGGACTTTATTAAATCACGCTAAATTTCATACTCACGTTTTGCTTAAAACTTTATTATCTGGTGAATTGTGAATTTTTACTAAGAACCAATTTATTCCAATTTTCGAATATAGAATTGCTCATTTATATAAATTTTATTTTGTATTTTTATGTATTTTTTGTTAAAACCGTAAAATGTAAAATATAATTACTTAAGGGTATTATATTAATTATGATAACGTTCTATTTCGGTTCGTGTGATATGTAATAATTGATTAAAATAATTCAAAGTTGCATGAAAATAAAAATCAACGCTTATTGTTAATGTGCAAGATCGCGAAACCGGAATGAACACCGGTTAAAGCGAGCAAGCGGATTCTCGTGTCGGAAACGCGACGAATTCAATCGGCTTGTTCTTGATCTTTTTTTTCTCTCTCTTTTCCCCTCACAGAGAAAGTACTACCTGAAAGCATTTGCAATGTCGTTATACGCCATATATTTTCACGAATACGATGGACAATCTGGATACCTTTTTGCTTACTTTTTCTTTGATATAATTTATATCGAAATTTTTCGTGGTAGACAAGATGTTGTCATTACAAAAAAATATATGTACTAATCTTACTAAAATATTAAATATGATTTTTTTTAGAAGAATAAAGTTATTTCGGTTTAATATTACTCAATCTTGTATCATATGTTATAAATAAATAAATAGAAAATACGTTTGTCGTGCAATTGTAATGTTATCCTTTCTACATATTTTTTGTGATTATTGTTCATATTATTAACTATTTAAAGGGAAAAATGTAATTTAATAAAATTGGCTCTTTATATCTAATATCTTTTTTATATGTTGAATATAAACTTCAGTCGCGTCACTATTATTAATAGAAATTAATTTTTAACACGTTATTATTATTTCAATAACGCGTTTGTTATATATCCTACGAAATAATTTAAAAGATATTTTAATTTTAACAAGCCCAGGTGCTTTCTGGCTCTTCGAAAATAGATCCCACGGAAAAATATTTGCACTTTATTTGTGATTGCATTATTTAACAATCATCCTTGAAATTATTTCAATGGTCAGTGATGGTATTCCTCTATTTTGGTTTCAGAGGCAGCCTGGTACTGCTGTGTATATTGGTTATTGTGGTGCCAGCACTACCGTCGACAGTCAGCCAGTTCGATATTTCCGGTAAGCGCACTTTACCGCAGAAAAAAAAAGAGCATTACGTCTTGCGTTAATACATTATTCATTCATCTCGCGCGCCACTCTTAGCGAGGTGACGCTAACACCCCGCGGCCTGATTTCGCCATAGACTCGCGTCGTCGCCGCAACGTTTTTCAATCCCTGTCCGCGCAGCATCCTTGCAAATTGTTTTACATTTCCTTGAAAGAGGAGCTTAGCATGCCTAAAGTATCACCTTTTCTTTCACGTGCAACGTTGTATTTGTCAAGAAAATTAAGCCGGACGTATTATAACGCCGAGAATGATTTATGCTGACGTGTACGTATGGAGATAATGATAATTATAGTTAATGGTATGCACACGCAGAAAATGTGCAATCTCTCTCTATTGGGCGAATATATCCGGATTAATAAAATCCGACAGATGTCTGGTTTGCGAAAAGGATATGCAAGATCGGCATTTTTATCGGCATTTAAAAAGATAACAATTTTCACGGGACAAACTTCAACAGTTTGCACGAAGGCTTGCTTAGAAGAGACACGTATATATTAACGCTTCTTTGCATAGCTACTTTTTTTAATCCTCTCCTTATCTTCTTTTTTATCGATAGCATATATTTGTCAAGTGAAGTAATACGTTTAAAATATTTTGCGGATTATGAAATGGGATAAAATAGCATGCTTTGTTTATTTATTACGAGCATATACCACTTTAATAGGAGAATAAGAAGGAAACCATGACCATTCCGACGATTAACGTATTTTTTACATTTGCATAAATGTAATTGACCAGTATCAACCTTTATAACCGGTGGCGGTATCACCTTTGGACAGGAACGTTGAATAATTTACAAGAAAACACACGCTGACTAGCCTTGCAATTCTCAGAAATCCTTTAGCGTTTTTCAGGATGTAACCGTCAAATTGGTCTTGCACAAAAGACCACAATTACGTGATTGGCGAAGTAGTAGCATATAATTCTTTTATCGGTTGTTAATCGGCGATAATCTTCACAGTAGTTTCATAAAAAAATAAGAAAATTATCAAGGGGTATGTTGCGTGTACGTGTATATTGCGGCCTCGCTTTCTGTCTCTCTCTCTCTCTAAAATTTCATTAAAATATATATGGAGAGATAAAAGCCCAGGTGTAAGTCAAATTTTTTAAGATATTGACCCGTGTGCATAATGCAATCTATACAATATATAAATTGCATCTATGCACACGAGTCAATATTTTAAAAAATTTGACTTACACCACTATGACTTTTACCCCTCCATATATACAAATAAAATACTTTGTAAAAATCGATATGTATAGAAATATTTTGAAATATTTTCTGTATCGTAGTGATCTACTGATTTTGTCGTTCATTTAGGAGTGAATTGCTGAAATGTTAATTGTGTAAAGGAGGAAACGGAGACTGGCGTTACCAATTTAAAGGAAACGAAGAACAATAGTGAGACTGCTCTCACGTCGGCACGTAAAATCGGCTTATGAGACATTAGAATCGTAACATTGTAAGATTGCATCATGATTTGAGACGGAGGGAATCCTTCGTTAGGGATCTCAGTAAGCGCGATCGTTATTTAACCTGTGCCGCGTTACACGTGCTTTCTTTCATTCACGTATCTTTATCTCGTCACGTGTGCACGTGTTTGGCAATCGGTATCACGGCACAGGGATTTTAATTCTGAAGCGATACATGTTTGAAGCATGTATGCCAAGGATTTTTTGTTTACTCTCTGTTCGAAATATGTAAGAAAAATATACAATGCGATAAAAAATTTCTAATTTTTTCACAAAAATGATTATTATTCTTGGTAGAGCAATTCTAATATCTTTAGATATCACTTAATTTTTAAGGAACCAAATTCGTTCAAATTATAACCGTTGAAATAATTTTTATTTAAAAAGATAAATAATTTTACACTCCTAAATGTCAATGTGCATAACGCGATTTTTATATGTGAATGTGTTAAAAGATATAAATGTTTATAACGGTCTGCACATTTCTTGTTACAGAGTACGTCTACGGGGTAGATCATGATTTGCAAGCGAGAGCACGCTCGGCCATCGAGGCGGAGAGATTCGCCTATCGATCGTAAGTTAATCTCTGTTTTCGAAGATACAGATCGATCGCTAAAACAGCACTTTGTCACCCGGCCATAAATTCCTGAGAAATGCAACCCGGTGAAAACGCGCGTACTTTCCAAGTCATGCCGCCGCACGATTAACGACCGTAATATATTACAATCCGGTTTATTTTGCTTTTACAAATTCTGACGGCGAAATTTAAAATTTTGCCGAATTAACTTTTATATAATCTGTCTATTTCAATAAGATCCGTGATAGTACAGGAATTCCGAAAGCCACGTATGCGCGCACGCACGTCGTCGAATGTATAATGAAGTCGGGTCACGATCGGATCGGGAGAGAAAAAAAAATACTATTGTGGGCGTCAAGGAAAACGGATCTCTCTCTTCTCTCTCTCTCTCTCTCTCTCTCTCTCTCTCTCTCTCTCTCTCTCTCTCTCTCTCTCTCTCTCTCTCTCTCTCTCTCTCTCTCTCCTCTCTCTCTCTCTCTCTCTCTCTCTCTCGTCTCTCTCTCTCTCTCTCTCTCTCTCTCTCTCTCTTCTCTCTGATCGTCTGTAATTAATGAGAAATTAATTTTCTGGTCCGCGAGATAAAAGAGAATATTCGACTTCGAGAGAATGTTATTTCTCTATTAACATCCAAAACACCATCGATCAAGGATTACACAAATTTTTGGTATTGGTATCTATTACTTTTTTTAAATCTCTCTGAAATATATAAATGAATGAGATTTGTAATCTTATAACAACATGTATATTAGCTCGATAAGAGTCTTAAGGATACTCGTATATTAAAACTGATTTATTAGTTTCTGTTATATACATTTTATATGTTTTATGAGGTCAGACATCCTTATTGGAGTTGATAAATCATTTTAAATCACATGGATTTATATTACGAATGCATATATACAAAATAAATAATTTCTAAGAATGAAAGAATTGGAACTCAAAATATTTTAGCTTACAAAACAATATAAATGATAATAAAGGCGAATAAAACGTCTATTTTTTTGCATCATGTCAAATAGAAAAGAAAATTAAAAGAATATTAATTTTCGTAAAAACTAATTTTTTGAATTTGCTCTGTGTATATGCATCTTGCAAAAAATGATTCTGGAGAAAAGAATCCTTTGGATCTAAAAGATTTCGGAAATTTTAAAAATACAATATGCGAGGCCGGGTTTTAATTAATGTATCACTACCTCGTGACATCTGCCAGTGATATTCGCGGAAATTAGCTAGACAGTCGGCGCGCCAACAGTTTGCATAACATTTTTTATTTTTATAACTAAAACATTTATTAACAGCAATTAGCATGAAATCGCTGTAAAGGCGCATGAGAATGCAACCTATTTGCATCGTGGTCAACGTGAAATATAGCGCGATGTCAGATGTTTCACGTAAAATGAAAAAAAATGGCGCGCGTTAATATTATAATTTGTATAATGCTACGCGGTAGCGCTCAGCGATTTCTCTCTCTCGAGAAATTGAACTAAAATCAATATGCATAACGGAAGCTAAAATGTAGACATTGCTGTAAAACTGCCAATATATACTAAAGACGAACAGTGTTGACCGTCTTTTCGCAGGAATGTCGTCGATTTTACCAGGAAGGAAATTGATTCCGCCATGACGTTTGCGATTTACTTGCATTTTTCGCGTGCCGGTGACATAAGAACGAAATCGTCCGATTTTTTTCGTTTAAATAAACTTTTCTTTTAAATAAATTCAAGATTTCTTCTCTCCCCTCAACAAATATTATCTGACGTTATCATCAAATTCCCAAGTATAATTTTCCAAAAGATCAAATAAAACTGGAGATACATTATAAAAATAATTACATACGTTGTATATATTCTTATATTTTAAATCCTTCAATTATAAAAAAAATATGATCGATATAGATTGATCAAGAAAGTAGCTGTTTATCTCTGTTTCCAAATAGAAAAGCGCCGTTCCCAGCGGAAGTAACTCGTGTATCAACAGTTTTATTAGTTTCCTTTTGTCGACGAGAATGGATTTCTAGTTTATTGACTCGATCGACAAGTTGTCGCACGTGCTTCGACGAGCTGGCGACATTAGAGAACGACAATGATGACGACGGCCGATCATGGCCACGTGTACACATATGACATATCTCGCAATGTTCGTGCACGCCTCCTCCCGTGACCAGCAGCCTTCTCGAGGTCGAGGAAAGGGAATAGCGGCCGGCAATGGTGTTGCACGAGAAATCTTCCTCGTGACTGAAATGCCGATGCCGGATCGGCCGACATCGCCGGCTCTTTTCCTCGGCCATGAAAGTAAAAGCGCGCGCCGTGCGCGAGAAAAAGGGGGAAATGGAGCAGGAAGGACGCGTTCGCGGCTTCTAGCGGAACTGGATTCCGTTCTACCACCATCGAGCGAAAGGAAGCGTGTATAGATAGCGAGATCCGCGACGCGAGGAAAAAAAAAACAAGTCTTGCCAGCGGGCAGCAAAACCTACATGCTTTACACCGCCGTGACAAATATATCGTGATTATTATAGAATTCTTACGAGAGTTTTATTTGCAGAAAATCTCGTTTCAGTGAATCCGCAAATTGTTATAACTACGACAAATTGATTCTCACATATTTTGCTTTGGCAGTAAACTAAACAGTCGCACTTTTATTACAAAAAAATGTATTTAGTAAGATTTATCTATTTTTTCAATAAGATAAATTTTAATTATACCAAAGTATCTCTTTTTTCCATTTTGTTGCAAAATTCAGAAAATAATTCCGATCCCAGCGATAATATCGCGACGATTTGCAATAAAAAAAAAGAAAGAAACTAAGAGCGATACGTTATGTAAAGAAGTAAAGATGAAAGAGGCAATAGAGAAGAAAGAATGATGGAAGGGGAAGTAATAGCTATATTATGTTAACGAACAATTACTGTTTTACAGGAAATGATTGATATATTACTGGGAAGAGATTGCTATATTCACTCTCTGTAATGAGTATCAAGTGGTAATTTCCAGTAATAGACTATTACATACGCTGTATTAAATTACTATACAGACATTCCTAAGAATTTTAAATGACCTCTATATTATGTTCTCACGCATCTTACTCCGAGTGATTTATTTTTTTCAATAAGATTAGGAAGTTAAATTTTTTTCACGGTCGAAAAGATTTGAAAGAATTACGATTTAAAACCGTATACCCTACCAGTTCTATCACTCAAGCTTATATATACGCTTGCTGTTAGCGTATACGTTTAGCTTCGTTCCCTTCGATTCATCGTATCGTTTGCTCGGATATAATTAAAGTTCACTTCTCTTTCCAGGCGGGCAAACAAGATACAGTCTGTCAACGCAACTTGCCGAGTCCGTTCAGAAAGGCCCTGTCCACCGAGCAAGTACAGAACGCCCTCCGGCGCTTGCAATAATGTGAGACACCCTGCCTGGGGTGCCAGGGGTTCCCCGTTCCTCAAATTATTGCCATCGGAGTATTCGGATGGTAAGAAAATGCACAATATACCTTTTATATCTTCAGCACGTTGTTTCGCCCAAAATATTAAATTAGCTATTTGACAGAATAAATAAATAGAACGCGTTGATATCAATATAAATATGCGAGAGGTATTGAGCATTTCTAAATACCGTGAATAATGAGTTTAAAAACCGCATATACACAATCTATTTTTAGATCAGAAAATATCAAGACTCGAAACTTTCGTTCGTACAAATGATTACGTAATTGTTGAGGAATTCGGCCAGTAGCATCGTTGGCATTCGTAGTCGTCGCGAGAAAAATTATGAATTTCAACATTGAAAGTGAAGAGAGAACGTTAAAAATTAATAATAAGACATTGCCGTCTCCCAAATGATCTCCCTTCATTTAGATGATTGATGTTTATTGGAACAAGAACTTCCGTCTATTATCGTAATACCATCCCCCCCCCCCCCCCGATTGATGCAGCATCGAGAATGGAAAGTGAAAATTGGAACGCGCGTGTTAGTTAGACAAACGAGCCTAGATCCACTTCGTTGTCGGCTCGTTTGGTATGGCCGATACGCGGGGCCTTAGAGAAGGCGGATTAGCATGCGGAAAGGCGCGCGCGCGTGCTCGGGGGGAGGGGGCCCTGTTGAAATAGAGAGTTTCGTGAGTGGGTCTTCTCTCCGGCCTGCTGTGCGCTATATCAATTGCAACATCGCGTGTGTGCGCACGCAACACGGACACTTAGGTATAAAATAATAGAGGATCTCGCGCGCGATCCGCGAACGCGCGTCGCGCGTCGATCATTTGCGCCGGCCGTTACGTGTGCCCGCACCGCGTAACACCGTTACTTCTCTCTCTTTCATTCTCCCCTGTTTTTCCCGGAAAGAAAAAGCCTCTTCCTACCACCGGTCGCGTGCTTCTTCACCGCGCGGCGGCATGAGTGTCGGTTAGTTTTTTTTTTTTTTTTTTATGACGCCCGGTACTGATCACTTCTATCCTTGTTTCCGGGACATTCGTTTTGTGATGGATACGTGTATATGTAATCGCTTTTATACATAAAATCATATATTTGTTATATACGTTATAAATTTCGAAATCGAGCACTAAATAATTTCTTTCTCGCTCATTGTTAGGCTCTAGCATTAATAAACAGAAATATATTTAAAGTTTTTTATAACATATAGAATTGTGTACTTGAGGAGGATATTATAGTTCGGTCATTGTATTTGAGATAACGTTGGCGCAGAATTTTATTTATAACGTTTCGTGAAATTTGCTTTAGCAGAAAGATAAGGTTTTAAGGAGTTATTTCCGCATTGCAGAACTGCATCCAGTTATCAGTTATACTACATGAAAATATGGATATTGAGAGAGTATAAATGATAAATCGTCAAATTAATTAGCTCAATCTCTGATAAGACTCTACACTTAAAATTTATAATCCACACACATATAAAATTATAAATAAGAATATATACGCGTAAAATATATTATATTAATATATTATATTAATATATATATACTTTTAAATATATAAAATATATTTATATAATACATATAATAATATATTTTAATTATACGCGTATATGTTGTGTATTCTGATTCTTCAAATATTTTTCGTATTACAGTTACACGTAAAATTGTAAATAGAACTTTGCGAATTATGGGTTACCTAAAGTTAGTTGAACTCTTGATGTTTTCGTGCTAACTAAGCGAGAATTAAATTCGCACTACCAAATTATTCGGAGTCCGGACTTTTGGCGATATCCCGCACGTAAAAGAGAAGGAAAGGCAGGCAGCTGGCGCCCATCTCCGGGAAAAGAATTCAAACGAAAATATGAAAGTGAGAAGACCGAAGAAAGTGACTGTGGTTCTTCTGTGGGCAGTGGTTGCCAGACGGCGCCTTTCGACGTCGTTGACCCCAAAATACCTCGATGATCGCTGAATGCCTTTCTATAAATTTTCATTGCGCTTTTACGACAGAATGATCATGCGAGAAGATAAATACCTTGTTATATATTACGAAATAAAGAATTTTAGCTTGACAATTTTTCAGAATCAGTCATATTATGTAACAAAAGAATTGGTCGTATATAAATCTGATTTATGTCAAGTTATGTCAAGTTATTAATACAAGTCAAAAATTTTCAATTAATATACAAATATATTACGTCACAATTGGAACACACAATAAATGCACAATTCGTTCGTGTTTTATATACATAACAAGTTTCTATATTGAAATGAATCTGCATGAACGGTTTGTTAATAAAAAGCATTAAAAAAACGACGAGATTTAAGAGAAAATTTTTCCAAGTTTGTTTTAATAAATATGTAAAAATTACCGCAATTAGAAACAACATCACAATTAAAATAGTTCAGTATTTATCACAGTTAAAATAGTTTTAGTATTTATGGGTCTTATTTTTCCTACCGTTAGAAAAATCTCATTGATGAGAGCGGTGGAAGCGGAAAGGATGAAAAAATTAATCATTTTCCGCCGAGCATAAACGCGCTGTCGTCATCATTGATGAGTTGTGCGCGTCACGAATGAAAGGGCCACGCGTTCATTGTGTAGGAAGAAACCATTGGCGCTCTGTGTGTAACACTTACTGCGTGATCATTAAAGAGCGACGCCTGTGCGTAACCATGACACAGAATTTTGACACACATTGCACTTTTCGAGCCCGAACGAAGAGCCGCCTCCTTCGCGGCTCCTTCGCCGGTAGCGCGTGTCGGCGTGAGTCATCGTGTGCATCCGCATTTGAAACATCGTCAAATTTGTTCGCGCATTTTCATTAATATACACATTAAATATTTTTATATCTTTCTCTATGATTGATGCATTATTGTTGACGTTAATTTTATGATCATTACATCGTTCTATTTTGTTAATCTGCACTCACTTATCGAGTGCCGACATATTCAAACGTGGGATGCATTAATTGTCACCTTGTGCTAAGTATTCGCATCCCGATATATTCTCATATTGTCTCACTTCGCACTCCATGCGTAATGCTACACTCTTGATTTCCATTGTATTCATTTCGAAAAACTGCTTTCCGTTTAGAATAATCGACTTTATCATCACGCTCGCCATATTCGTGATCTTTGCAATTATCGAAGATGAAATATAAAACAACGTCATTGAAATTATGCCGTTCAAATTGGCAAAAGATAATTTTAATTTTCCAATTTCCGAAACTGTTTTCACAAAAGTGAGACATAATATTAAAAGATCTTATTTTAACATTTTTGATATGTCTTTTTATTAGAATCAATTCTTGTTTTGATTTTATCATAGTTATAAAAGATTTAAAGAAATTCTTTGAATTTTTCAATCATCAAATCTGTTTTTACCTTAATCTTTTATTCCTTCTGTTTGGATGAGTAACAGTCGCGAAGATAATTAGTCATGGATGTATTTAAGCTCATTAATACCATTCATCCTTTCTATTAGAGAGTTATAATTGCCTCAATAGCAACACTCATTCAAAGAAGTCTTCTTTAAGAAGAAACCATTCTTACCCATGGCATAAAAATAAAATGAAATAAGTGCAAACGATCGAAAGTTGCTTGTCCGGAAAAAACAAATGACATTGTACATGTTTCATGAACGTATTTCATAAATACAATTAACTGTTGCATTAAACATGCGAAGTAAATGCCATCATATTTCTTCATTTCCCTTGTTTCACACATAACTTTCTTCATTAACATTTTTTAGTCACACTTATATTTTCTCTTGTTAATTTAAACTAATTTCTATGTAAAGCACATCTATAAATACGAATTTATGAAATGTGAAAAGACTGTTGAAAATTCAGTGCTGCATCTAGTTTGCACTTTTTATTGATCTTGTCGATGACATCCTGCGAAGTAGTTCCCTCCCGGAGATCCGACTCGGGGACTATTTTACCTCCGAAATCTTTCATTCCAGAAGATGTCATCATTATCAGATCTCTGTATATACGTATTAATGTAGTAGAATTTCCCCTTTGTCTTTCACATCGCAGTATCACAACCGCCTAATCAGTGATTGGCGTCTGTATGTGTTCAGTATCGCGCCTGCCGAGAATTTTCTCCAGCCTCGACCTGATAGTGACTTAGCTGCTGCCCTATGTCACTTATTGTTCTTTTAGTCGCCTCTTACGACAGGCAGAACATACCATGGGACTATTCTACCCCGGTCCCATACAGGGAATAAGTTAAAATTCATATAACGTAAAAATTTTTAAGAATATTATTATAATTACGCAAAGCATCGATATAACGTAACGTTGAAAAACGAACGTTGCTTTTCTCTCTGTTTTAAAAAATTTATATAATTTTAATGGCATAATTATATCTAAAGCTAAAAAGAAAAATGAGAGAAAAATAAAAATATGGGGAAAAAAGAGAAAAAATATACAAAAAGCGAAGATACGAAGTTTCCAAATTCTAACGAGCTCGTATTTTTATATGTCCGCATCAGGCATCTCAAGACCGCGTCAATCGGTGGGCACTCACAGTCTACCTGCACCAAGCGACGTCATCTCCCGTATTCTGACATCCTCCCCGAGGGTGGGAAGTCACGAGGGTTTGACTAGTCTCTCCGGCGTCTGGTCGGAGCTGGTGCTGCAGGATATCGCTGCCACCATACATCCGTGGGTCCCGAGGATAAATGCTGTTCCAACGTGCAGCAGCATCCGGAGTGTTACGAGATGCGCGACGAAGGATTTGGCTGCAGAAGTTACTGGCGATCGGTACCGAGTTTAACGGTGCACGGTTGTCAATTCGAAACGCGGGAGCAAATGAACGGTGTCTCGGCGTATTTGGACGGTTCCGGTATCTACGGCGCCACCGATGACAAGCTGCATCTGCTCAGGACCTACGACGACGGCAAGGTCGACCTGAGCGCCTGCGAGTTGTGCAACCGGACCGATCGGGACGCGCTCGGGCTCCTGCATCGGGTCTTCCTGCGCGAGCATAATCGCGTGGCGGAGAGACTGGCGGAGGCGAACGTGCACTGGGACGACGCGAAGCTCTTCTTGGAGGCGCGCCGCATCGTCGTCGCGCAGCTCCAGCACGTCACCCTCAACGAGTACGTGCCGGCGATATTGCGGGAAGCCGCAGAGGTCGATCACGAGCTCAGACCACTCGCGAACGGCTTCTACGCTGGCTACTCTTCGTCCAACAAAGCGGGCACGTACCACGCAGTGGCGATGGCAGCTCTCCGCGCTCTCGTTTGGACGCGTGCCGATAAAATTGGGGACCTGGAGAGTCACGTTATCACTTCCGCTAATGCCATCGGTCTCGAATCCGCGCCGGACGCGGCCGCCTGGTCCATGCATATTGCACGAGATCACGGAGTGCCCGGATACATCAAGTTCCTGGTCGACTGTTTGGGAGAGAGTGTTAAGGTAAGCTCGATACCACAAATAAATTCTACGATTATTATCCTTTTTTTTATAAAAAGTAGTAGCAACGTGATTTTTTTATCTCTGAAGAACCGCCATCATTTTTACACATTTTTTAGTTTCCTAAAATAAAAATATAAGAAGTTGTCATGGTAAAATAAATATCATAAATCAAATTATACATTATTAAACATGGTACTCTTTTGTATTGTCTAATTGCACAATTAGAAAGAAGACTTATGAAACCAAAAATGGCGAACAAAGGTCAGCACGAGAGAGATATAATGATACTTTATAGCATAACATAGAATTAGATTTCAAAAAGGTCCCAAGAAAACTTGCATTTGAAATAACATTTTTTAACGATAAAATAAATTTCGTGAGTTAATAATCCAAAAATAATTATAAATGTGCCTATAAATCAGTAATCAATAAATTAATAATTTTTATTTTATCAAGAAACCTTTTAAAATCGTTCTTATTTCGGGGATATTTTCGATGTCTCTATACAATTGCTGTAATAATTATTTCAATTCGCTTTGATACAGATCGAAAACTTCACGGATCTAGCGAGAGTAATGCGATCCGAGCACGCGCAGATGCTAAGTACGATTTACGCGAACGTGGAGGACGTGGATCTTCTCGTGGGCGGTATCCTGGAGACTCCGGCTACGGGCGTCGCTGTGGGTCCAACGTTCGAGTGTCTTCTCAAGAAGCAGTTTGTGACGATGAGAAATTCCGACCGCTTCTGGTACGAGAACGACATCCCTCCGTCAGGACTGACAGCGACGCAGCTGGTCGAGATCAGGAAGGTGTCCCTCGCTAGTATTCTATGCGCCAACACCAACATCCGTAGGATCCAGCCGAGAGTGTTCATCCGACAGGACCAGTACCTGAACAGCAGGATCAACTGCGAGCAGTACGAGTCCCTGAATGTTGCGGCGTGGACCGAGGATCCGCTGCCACTTCCTGCGATGATGCAGCACAGCTCGATAAACACGAGCACGGGTGAGCCAGTGCAGCTTCTGCCGGAGATCAGCCCCGAGGTGCTCGCCGCCGCGGTGAAGAGAGCCGAGGAGGAGCTAATCGAGCGGAAGCAGTTGGAATATAACGCCTGGCTGGAGCAGAGAATCGCCGACCCGCGATCACCCGCCGGCACCGCGGCCAGCTTCTCGAAAGCCAACAAGGACGCCCTGCTGCTCGCCAACTCGTCCATCATGTACGAATTGGCTACGAATGAGATTCTAAATGGCGTGCACGGTCTTCGGCGCAGGAGGCGACAGATCTTCGACAACACGGAGAACGTCCTGGGCTTCCCCAACATGAACGAATTCTCCGACCTGCTGCAGAACGTCGATATCTCCGGTTTCCTGAATCACCATCACAAGCCGACGAATCACGAGGAGGTCCACTGTCCCGTGGACGATTCCCGATGCGATCCAACCACGCCCTACCGAACCCTGTCGGGTCATTGCAACAATCTGCGCAATCCCAGCCTTGGTAAATCGCTGACCACCTTCGCCCGCCTGTTGCCGCCCGCTTACGAGGACGGCGTTTCCAAACCGAGAAGCACCTCCGTTACCGGCGCGGCGTTGCCGAACCCCCGAGTGATCTCCACCGTGATCCACCCCGACATATCGAATTTGCACAATCGCTACACGCTGATGGTGATGCAGTTCGCGCAATTCCTGGATCACGACTTGACGATGACACCCATCCACAAGGGCTTTCAGGAGTCGATTCCCAGCTGCCGATCGTGCGACTCGCCGCACACCGTCCATCCCGAGTGCAATCCGTTCCCCGTGCCGCCGGGCGATCACTTTTATCCCACCGTGAACGTCTCGTCGGGCGCGCGTATGTGCTTCCCGTCGATGAGATCGTTGCCGGGCCAGCAGCATCTGGGTCCGCGCGAGCAGGTGAATCAGAATACCGGTTTCCTGGACGCGTCGGTGGTCTACGGCGAGAACTCGTGTATCTGCAACCTCCTGCGCGGCTTCAACGGCCGCATGAACATCACGACGCACCCGAATCGCGGCAGGGACCTATTGCCGCAATCGCCGACGCATCCGGAGTGCAAGGCGCGATCGGGGTACTGCTTCATCGGCGGTGACGGTCGCGCTTCGGAGCAACCGGCCCTGGCAGTTATGCATACCATGTGGATACGCGAACACAATCGCGTGATGGAAGGTTTGCGGCACGTAAGTCTTCTCTTTTGTCGTTCGACTTTTGTCGATTCAATGAAAAAACTTTCTGTCGTCATATATTCACTGTTAAATATTAAAGGATAAAATTCAAATCAATATCTTGAGTTAAATAATTTTTTGTTATTTTTAACTATTTATTATTTTAACTCCATTGGTTTAGTTAAATTAACATTACTTTAGTTAAATTGACGATATATGGAGTTAAGAGCAGTGGCGACCTAACAGAAATAGTAAAAATGACTTAAATTGAGTATAATTTGACACTACGATTTGGGGGATTGCTAACACCTCGCTAACCAGATAAAAACAATCTTTCCTTCGTTAATATGACAATTTTTTTAAACAGGTGAATCCTCACTGGGACGGCGAGAAATTGTTCCAGGAGACGCGACGCATCATTAGCGCGATGCTGCAACACATCACGTACAACGAGTTTCTGCCGAGGATTCTCGGCTGGAATGCCGTCAGCCTGTACGGTCTCAAATTATTGCCCCAAGGTTACTACAAGGAGTACTCGCCCACCTGCAATCCCAGCGTGCTCAATGAGTTCGCCACCGCGGCCTTCCGAATCGGTCATTCCTTGCTGCGGCCGCACTTGCCGCGCATGGACCGCAACTATCAGAACATCGATCCGCCCATCTTGCTGCGTGACGGATTCTTCAATCCGGACATGCTCTATCAGGAGAACATGATCGACGAGATGATATGTGGCTTGGTCGCCACGCCGATGGAGACGTTGGATCAGTTCATCACCGGCGAGGTGACCAATCACCTGTTCGAGCAACGCGGTATCCCGCACTCCGGCGTGGATCTGATAGCCCTGAACATTCACCGGGCTCGCGATCACGGACTGCCGTCGTACAATCACTACCGAGCGCTCTGTAACTTGAAGAAGGCCACCACGTTCGAGGATCTGTCCAGGGAAATGGCGCCGGAAGTGATAGCTCGGATGAAACGCATATACGCCTCCGTGGACGACATCGATCTCTTCCCGGGCGGTATGAGCGAGCGACCGCTTCAGGGTGGCCTGGTCGGGCCCACCTTCGCCTGCATCATCGCCATTCAGTTCAGACAGTCGAGGAAGTGCGATCGTTTCTGGTACGAGACCGACGATCCCAACATCCGCTTTACCGAGCATCAGATGGCGGAGATACGCAAGACTACCCTGTCCAAGGTGATGTGTGAGAACATGAACCACCAAATGGACATGCAGAGAGCGGCGTTCGACCTACCCAGTAATTTCTTGAACCCGCGCGTACCGTGCAGCTCCATGCCCCACATGGACTTCTCCGCCTGGCGAGAGACCAGACACGGCTGTCAGATCGGCGGAAGAAACGTCGCGGTCGGCGAGTCTGGCTTCCCTACGCCTTGCACTAGTTGCGTTTGCACCAATGAAGGCGTAAGTATGTTCTCTGAATGAAAAGAAAAGCATAAAAGCTCGAATCTTCCTGTTTCCAACTCGAACCAAAGAAACTTCATCTTTTTACCATATATAGAAAAAAAGAAGTGTTAAATCAACACTTATGTACTCGTATACATACAACAATCTATAATCTTGAAATTAGATCTTAAAACCAAGTCTCTTTTTTTGCAGACGCAATGCGCCTCACTGAGAGTCACGGACTGCAATCAACTTCTACGAGAGGCTTCTCGAGAGGCGATTCTGCGGGACGACGTGTGTACCGCCCAATGCGGTTTCGTGCTGGCAGCCTCGGAGAGTAACGCGAGGCTACAACAGTTCACCACTCCTAGCGGCTCGGGTTTCTCTGGTTTCCCGCCACACACGAACAATATAAGAAGTTCGCCGACGCCAGCCTCATTCAACGGCTTCAAACTGCCCGACCTTTCGCAATTCATCGGCTGAATCCGAAAGAGATGGGAAGACTTAAAATTCATAACTCTTTGTTAACTGATTTATCGTATTGTACGCAGGAAACGCACTGCCTTTACTTCGAGAGACTGTACGACAAACGCGATCCTAAAATTTCATAACCGGTCAGTCGTGCTCAAGCTCAATACTATAAAGGGAAAAAAACAAATACAGCGGACAGACAGGGGAGAGGGACAGTGAGCATGTTTTAAACATACGCATGACGTAGGAGATACTTAACGGAAGATAAAAGAAAGAGTACCTGTCGGCGTGTAAATATAGATGATAAGACGCAAGTAGTTCACCGAAGGAGATCGCATCGTCGAAAAATAAAAGAGAGCGGAAAGACACGCGAACGGGACATGGAACTTCTTGAATTAGGAGGTAGCGATGGTTTCAAGACACATTGAATCATGTAGAATATAACATAAATTTTGAATATTATTCGAAACAGAAAAATTGTTGAAAGTGACTTTCCGGTTTCGAATAATATTCGAAGCAATTTGAATTTTTACGTAATTAGATTATATTTGATATCTTTTCAAAAGGAGATTAGAACACCTGTCACATTGCCAGGACTAACGCAGTAGATAAACGCACGTACAAGTAAACGGCTTGTATTGGATTGTCGTGCTGTACATTATGGCGATATTACGTTACCGCGGAAATTAAGATCGAAATGATTACAAAGCATGTCAAAATAGACACGCGATATCATGTGTGCTGTGTGGTACGTGTCAGCGTCACGTATCGATATGTCGTTTCGTGTGTTTGAATGATGAACGGTATCGGCTCGGAAGAAATACAAATGCAACGTTCGTTATGAACTTGTCTTTCTTTCTCTCGTTACATCTCTACCTAATTTTGTATTATAATAACGTGACATGTATAATGTTAATAAATGTTAATATTTCTTTTTCATTGTTGTTTCTCCTCGTAATACAAACAATCCCGTATCCCCCGCACTTCCGCGAGCTCTGAAATTGGTCCTCACTTGTAGTTTTGGAATAAAGGCCACGGTGGAGGCGGGCGATCTCTGTCTAGATGGATGAGTTATTTACAAGAATTTCCGGCGGCCCAAATCATAAATATTCGACGCGTTTTAATTTACAGAATATTCATCCACTCGAGTTTGGTCCGAGAGGTCTGCTTTTAGGCTTTCGGAAAGACATCTGGAGATTTTCTTGTCTTATTGAGGTTCAAGTTTAACTTGCAGGAACTTCTTGTTTATTATTAACCACGGCGACATTTTCTTGTATTGTGGGCGGCTGTTCCACGCAGCGCCATAATCCGTAGGTTTTGCCGACTACGGTCTGCCACAGTCTCAAGGTACCATCCTCGGATCCGCTAGCGTACAATTCACCGTCCGGTGAAAAGCGTACGCAGTGTACAGGCCCAAAGTGTCCCTTGAAAGATTCTGTAAATTCAAATTTTACATACAGTCAGGATTTTTTTTATTAAAGTTGCTAAATTACAGAAAATAAAAAAATTTTACCTATTTCCGCCCCTGTACTATAGTCAAACTTGTACATTTTGAAGTCCTCCCCACCACACACAAAAATAGTACAATCCGGATGCAAGCTGACACTGTTGACTTGAGTCGGGGCATAAATTCTTTTATCTTGGTTAATCTGACAAATTGAAAAATTGAAACAATTATTTCCATATGAAAACAGCGTTAATCTTCATTATTATAAAAATGTTTTGATATTATTTTAATATTTAATATTTTATAGGATGCTTGGCAAAAAGCCTATATCCTCTTCTCAAATTGGAGCAAAACTAGGAGAAACCCAAGGTTTCTTTCGTCTAGAATGACTCTTCGAAGAACTGTTACAACAAGGAGAAAAAATGTTACGTACTCTTTGCTGTCCCAAAAGGTAACAATGTTAGAGTGAGCGGTAGTAATAATGCTTCCATCTTTCGACACCTCCATGGAACTTGGAACCGCAGGGAAGTCTAGTCTCTTAACTTCTTGCCCGCTATTTCTGTCCCATACCCTCAGTGTCTTGTCATCTGCGCAGGTAATTAAAGCGGTGTTATTGTCGAAGAAAGTGACGTGCCTAATACCGCTGGTGTGACCTGAGAAGATCTGAAAAAGAAAGAAATCGAAACATTTTACATTAACCCAGATAATTATTGTAAATCGTATTTATATCATTCCCCGTCTGTGCTTTTTCGAAGAACGTCCTGAACTGATTGACACATTGGTGCGATAAGTTAGAGTAAAACAAAATACTTGTCTCTCTAACTTATTGTGTACTAGTGCGCCACCAGTTCGGGAAGTTCCTCGATAAAGAACAAACGGTTTATCAGTTTATATAATTTTACCTGTGGAGCTGCTTCTGGTTTATTAAGATCATAAATGCGTACAATCTTCTCGTTAGAGCCAGTACACAGATGATTGGAATCGGTACTAAAATTGACAGATTTAACTATATGATTGTGCTGAAAGGAATGGACTTCCTCTCCTTTAATCGCGTCCCAGACTTTGGCATTAAAATCTGCTGCGCCAGTCGCAGCTCGCGTAGCCTCTGGATTTAAAGCTACACCCCACACTGCCCCTTTGTGTCCTTCAAACGTACCGATCCAATCTCCAGTGTCGCCTTGCCGCAACATAGGTTTGCCATCTAAAAAAAATTATTTGCTTCTAAATATTTCATCCACATAATATCATTTATAATAATTAAATGTGTCATTGATAAATATATATGTATAACATAAAAAGACATTTAAGTCGATTTATTTCCAAATAATTACAAAAATATAATTGATAACACATTGAATTAGGATTAGGAAATAAGCAATTTTAACTCTTTCGAAGCTTCAGCTTTCGCAAAAATTATTTCACAGGATAGACATATTCAAAACATATTTTACTGTAAACAATACTCTTTTCCAAAGCTTTTTTTCCAAATATTTTAACTTAATATATCTTTGACAGAAAAGCAATGTTTTTATACCAAATATTATATTACGCAATACATTTTATGCTTCAAAAATATCTATTTTGTAGAATATTTAGAGAAGTTAAAGCTCGGAAAGAATCAAAATTGCTTATCATTTTATAATCCAAAAATTTTCATGTATCAAGCATATGACTTGCGTGGAACATCGTGGAAAATAAAAGCGTTTAAAGCTCTTCGATTAACCTCAACTAATAATAATGACTCATCAAACTACATTTGCTGCAGTGCGTCACACACGGGGCACGTTAATGGTTTAATTAATCCCGTTCAATCTCCTGACGCGAATCGAGCTGCCGTCGCGTCGCGACAGGCAGGAAGAGATCGCGCGCGAAGCGGCGTCGAGGTCGAGAGCGTACGCGCATATATAACCTCGAAGAGCCTCGCGGAGCCTTGGGAGCGACCGGAAAGAATCGGGCCAAGGCGATCGAGAATCGGACGTGCGGCCGAACCGATCGGGAGTCGGGAGGGAAGGGGGAAAAGAAATCGGAGCGAGAGACGCGACGACGATCGGTCTAGGCCGATCGGGGTCTCGCCCCCGTGTTTCGCGCAAAACTCATGTCTCACCTTTGCACGCCGAGATGAGGAAGTACCCGGACTCGGTGACGTCGGAGAAGGCGAGGTGGACCACGGGTCTCGTGTGGCCGCTGCACGTCAGCGGGGTCTGCCTCAAGCTGGCCATCGCTCCGTTTTCCTGGTCGCCGTCGGCCCCCGTTTTCCTTATTTTTTCCTTCGTTTCCTCTTCCTTCCTAACGACGACGGGCGGATGGATGGTGACGCGCGCACGCTTCCACGCGACTTCCACTGCGTCCACGTGCGCTCGACTTGGCCGCTCGGCGTACGAAACACGACTGAACTGACGCGGGAGTCGGGACGCCGACGGCCACGACGGCGCGGTGCCGATCGCCCGCGTACCGACAAATTAAGTCCCGAGGCAGGAAGAGCGTCGCGGACGCGCGGCCTCGTCGCCGCGTCCTCGTCTCCCTTTTTCTCTCGTTCTCCCGTCTACGTTCCGCGAATATATCGCTCTTTCTGCCTTTCCGAAATGAGGCGCGATCGTTATTTACGCGAGCCCCAGCACTCGCCAAGCGCAAAACTCTGCCCGAACTTTGCAAATTTATGCAGTTCTCCGCGTCGCGGGATTCGGAGTTGACTTGGCATTGGTGCTTCTAGAAGACATCTGGGTCGCGCACGAATTCATTTTTATCTCAACAAATAAGATATATGTTATCGTATAATGTAGAAATAAAAATATAGACATGTTGAAATATGTATGTACGTGAAATATATTCTTTTTGCGTGACAAATAAGCGGCTTAAGGGGATTCGAAGGCGGGATAAATCTTCATCGATTTTAGATTTAACGACGGAAGATTACTGGAAGATTACGCAGATTGTTGTTCGTCGCACGTCACAGGAAACACGTTGAATTGTCCACGTTTAAATTGTCAACACACCGAGGAAGCGAGCAAGCGGATACTCCAATGTTACTTGCACGCTGTGCGTAATAATACACTATTCTGAAATAGCACTTATTATTCAAGATTCAAACGTTTCGCATATCTCGGTCAAAAAGAACCAAGAAGTATCTAATTTGGTGGAGTAACGAAAAATTATCCATGAGAGAGTGTTTCCTTTAATAATCCAGTACGTTTTCCGATGGAAATATACTCGTTAGAAGTATAGATATCAAAATCTGAGCGAATCCAAGATCTATTTTTTAATTTTTATATATATAATAAAAAAAGATGAAGATATATAATACATACGGTTAAATATTATCGAATGAAATTTAAACCTATACATTGAGTTAAATAATATTTTGTTATTTTTATACCACGTCGTGTCGAAATTTATTATTTTAACACCAAACAGTGTTATTTTAACTTCATTGGTTTAGTTAAATTAACGACATGTTAAGTAGGGGAACACTGGCGACTTATGGGAATGGTTAAAATTGACTCAAATTGAGTATAATTTGACACTACAAATTTAACAATAAGTATACAATGGTTTACTTTTTCCTCTTTTCTTTACTGCGTGTGCTTCTATTATATATCCACGCATTTTATTGTCGGAACATATATCGCCTTGGCCCTGTAAGTGGTTTCTTCCAGATCCTTCGCTCGAATCACGACCATGAATTAAAACAGCTCTCCCTCCCTTCCGCTCTTGGTAAGTAACCTTAGCATTTCATAGAATGCGCGTTTTTGCAACGTGCGTTTACTGTCAATCACTTGACATACGAAGGATAAGATTGGAAAAAAAAAATTGGAGAAAATTTCAAGATGATTGCAACACATATGAATCTGACCCCGATACTAATCAATATACCAGTGATTAATATTGCCTCGTAAATAACTGTCTTAATTATGCAGAATTTACACGATAGAAAGTGCAAATAAAAAAAAGTGAGGACAAAATCTACATCGATAAAAAATATTATTCATTTTTATAATATTTTACTCTAAATGATGAGAAATCTCATAACGTCTAAATATGACAACAGAAATTCAGTATAAAGTTTATTGATTATTTAGAAATTTCATTCGTTTTTCGAAAAATATTTGAAAATAAATAAAAGCTAGATTAAATGAGAATTACACAATTATGTACTGTAATTTTAAATAATACGTATGTACAATTAATTGACGATATCTCGATGTCTTTATATATAGAATCATACGTGACTTGCGTATATTGTAAGAGTGCCTTTTCAGACTGCCAACGAACGTCCTCCTCACGAGCCGAAATAGCTCAGTTGGGAGAGCGTTAGACTGAAGATCTAAATGTCCCCGGTTCAATCCCGGGTTTCGGCAGAAGCAAATTTTTTTTTTCTTCTTACTAAACGACGTTAAGGAAAACGATTTATTAATCCTATTCGCGTATAAAATACACCCCAACCTCAAAAACTTCTAAATTCATAGATATTAAAACTTTTTCTTTCGATCGAATGCTGCACAAATTGTTTCACAATTGAGGAAGAACGCTTATCTTTTACGCTTGTCTTTATCTACAAGATAAATAGAATACTGTCAACTTTTATTTAGAAGATAAATAGAGTATTACCTACTTTTATTTAATTGTAAATTAGCAAAGAGAACAACGAAAATTGAAATATAATGTTGGGATATAAAATACACTCCATATGGCTACGTTCGGGGAGCGCGCTATTAGCGCTATTGCATCATTCTGTCTTTATCGCTCATCAGGTATAAAACAAGGATAGAATAAGCAAATAGCGCTGATAGCGCGCTCCCCGAACGCAGCCTAATTAACGTTAAAAAGAACGTTAAAATTACTCACCGTGTAAACAGTGTAGGGTTAATAGCCAATTAATAATAAATAAATGCATGTCAAACACTTTAACTCGGGAAGCGCTTCCCGGGTGATTTTTACACGAAAAATCGCGTATCGAAAAAATGAAGCTCACATCACAGTAATTTCAATGTGCTCCTTTCGTTTTTATTTATTTGTTTTGTTTTCCGTATACTTTTTTCAATGTTGCATAAATCTATATATACATATTGTCCTCGAATACTAATAAATTATAAAACAATCAAAAATATGCAATATGTAATTAACAATAATGACTAATTGGAGCGTAAAAATCACCCCAGGTGATTATTTATGCAGAAAAATTCAAACGCCCGTTCCCGGGTTTAATCTTTTTCATCTTTTTTGCACATTGCTCCATTTTATCGAAGCATACCTTTAAAGTCCAGTTACGAAATACCGAGAGATATAGCTACAGCATTTCAGACATTCCAATAGATCAACTTTTAATCAAAGAATACAATGCAACGGCAATAACGGCGTGATTGCATTGAACGGTATATGCAACCTCATTGCTTTGGAAAAAAAAACTTGGGAAAATTGAGAAAAATGCGTTCTCGATGAATTAGGACGATGAATTGATTCCTCAAGTTTTAAAAGGGGTAAAAGTCAATCTTTCTCGGTACTTTCCTCTCGAACCTCGAAAGCTGCGAGCACACGCGCTCGCGGCTCGCGAGAATCCTCGTCGTTTCGAGTATCGGAGCAGCAGCAGCCGGGGCGGCAGGAAGAAGAACAGAGGACGAAGCGACGCGACGGTCCCGTGGTGCGCATACTCCCGAGGAGAGGACCCGCTGCACCTGCCGTGCCGCGGTTGGCGTATTGAGGATTGGTCGCTCGCAGTTGGACCTTGATGTGCGTGGCGTGAGTATGTCGACCGCTGGCTGCGCTGGCAGCCGCGCATACACGTAGAGCGAAGGGCTACCGAGGGGGAGAACTCGCCTTCCGCGGCGACGGCGACGGTCGCCCGTGCTCCAAGGCCGTTTCAAGGCCCTCGACCTCGAATGTCAGCGTAGAGAAGCGAAAAAAAAAAAGACGCGGAGGGAGAAACGCGCGTCCGTGGCCTTCGTCCCGGGGGGGTAGTCGCGCCGCGCGAGAGCTGCCACGAGGTTTCACGTGCCTTTCGCCGATTCGGCGCTTCCCAAATTAGCCGGCTCTCCGTATTCCACGCTTCGCGGAACGATGATGAGGCTCCCGCGGATGCTGCTCGTCGTCGGTTATCTGCTGCGCTGTCACGTCGCCCGTTCAATAGCCGGTGAGTGTATTGTACGAATTTCGCACGTATTTGCGAGTGTACATATGTTTCCTCGCGCACACCTGCCGCATTTGTGCCTTCCCCAATTGTCGCCGAATGAGGATGTATGTTATTAAATTTTAGATTTAAATTTAAAAATATATTATTGCGTTTTGTGAAATTGCATTAAATTTCTTGGTACATTTAACACGTTCTGCATTTGAAAAATGTACGAATATAGATTGCACGTGCAATGTTTAAATTTTGAGAGAAGAATTTAATCGCGGAGGGAGAAACGCCATATCCGACGCTGTTCCTCGTGTGAAAATAAACACGAATAGAAGCACACTTTCGTATCGAAAAAATACTGCAAGGATTAATTTTGCAACTCTCAATCTCCTGAACATCTGAAAAACACCCAGCTAGAAAATTATTTAAGCTGTTCATATCATGTTCTAATCATTTTTTTTAATATATAAATTGTTTAGATTGATATATCAAAATATGAAAAATACGAAGCAGTCAATTTGATTTAACAATTGGTAACTAAATAAAATATTTATTTAAAAAAAATTATTTGCATAAAAAAGTAAAAAAATCACTTTATTTAGAAAAAAATACATTTTCCTGAATATCCTTTCTAAATATCAGACACGTCACTTTGATATCGTTTCTTTAAAATTTTACTTTCTACTAAAAACAGTGATCTTATTTAAAATTTAATTTAAATTTTAATTACAACCTTTACGCTGTTAAAAAGCTCTACTTGTATATAAAGAAAACACCTATGTAAGTTTTTAAAACTATTTACCGTAGTTTTAATTTATTGCAATTCGCAAAATGTGTAACGATAAATATAACTAGATATATTGTTCCCTGCGGCACTTTAAAGTTTGATAAGAGTGCTTAATAAATATTGCGCAGTGTGGCAATTAGTAGAAGAGATTTATAACTCTCTTTCTCTGTCTCTCTTTCTCTTTCTCTCCTTCCATCCAAACTCTTTGTCATATGTTATAAAAGAATGGCGCGCCTTCTAAAATAGGATAAAATACGGCATACCCTATTATATTTCATAGTGTTCTAGGGTTAATATTTTAATTTTCAATTTTTAATTTATTTTTTAGATATATATTATTTAAAAAAAAGCTTTTTTTTGAAATACAGACATACATTATATTATCATTAATAATTAACCCGTTAATTCTTCCGTTTACTTTATAGTAATATATTATAATGTTATTATTTGTCCATTGTCGTACATCATTCATTATCTATATATTTGTGCAGCATATACGATTATAATAACATCATGCAGCGAGCAATTAATAATCGAGGGCGATGATCTAATATTATTAAACACAAAATTATTAATATTTTGAGTGTTTCAATCGCCAAGATAGCCGGGGGCAAAAATATTGATTCTTGAATATTGTAATATTATTTAACATCTCTACTGATGCGCGCGGAATAATAGGCAAAATTTAGCGCAGATTATGCGACATCCGTGGTCGCTGCATGCCGTAGATAAGACGCTTAACACCACCATTTCGAAGTATTACATTATATTATATTTTAAGTAATCGCGAAATTTTCAAGTCCTTTTGCAAATTCACAATAATCGATGCGTGTCCGAATACATATTCTCGATCAGAGACTTCTACGATTTGTTTCGCGTATCCAAAATGATATACAGTAAGATAATTTGAAAATTATTTTATTCAATCTATTTTTGCAAAAGAGGTGAAAAAGATTCAAGGATATTTCGCGCAACAATTTACAGATGCGTTAAATAAATTAGTTTGGTCAGTGATACCGTATTAATGACACGATTAGCTGTAATAACAGTTAAATTAACACGTTTTAATTGCAAGCCATATCTCATCCATTGATTAATTTTATATGGTAGGGGGAGGAGGTAAAGTGCAGTGGAGATAAAGCAACGCAGTTGATTTGCTGAATTAATGACGCTTTAGCGGACACTTTGCTAACGAAGAGCCATTGTTCACGATTTCAAAAGATTCTTCGAATGACCACCTTGTTAATCCAAGAATCGATTTGTTAAAAAGGTGATAAAAGCGGGTTGTTACATTTATCTGTTCGTTAAAAATATTGTACGATATCGTATATAATTATATATTAAATGCAATGGCACGCGTGTAAGTTACGTGTGTTAATATGTATAATATACAAGGGTACAAAATTATTATTATTGAAGTAAAATATACCGATTAAAACTATTAATGTTCTTATTTAGGTACGTTCTCAGATTGTCATACGATAACACACAATATGTATGACAAACATAAAAAATGTTTTGAAATGTTTTTGTTTAATTCATTGGTGTTAATAAAAAATTATATATATGACTCGGAATTATGCGTATTGCATCTAAGTACTTTTTTCAAGAACGCGTTATTTGCTTGAATATGTAGTTCAGTAATTTATTTAATCAGTAGTTCTACTTTAAATTTTTTAATTAACGTCAAAGCAATCTTGTAACGCACGAGTGTCTCTGTACTTATATTACTGTGTAAGAATAAAGTAATTTTTATGCTTGAAAAATCTGTATTAATTAAAGTATTAATACATATGTTACACTTGAATCTCAAACACAAATACAAATAGCGTAAAACTTTAAAGTTGCGGTATTCGTGTATTTCAGAACTTGATTACTATATGTTATAGCTATCAAAGCTTGATTACTGGAAGCTCTGATAAATGTTTCTCGGTCACATCGGAAGCAGGAAATACGATTTATATCGATACATGTTATACGTTGCAGCGTGCCTATGGGCATTTAAGAATCTAATTTAAAATGCTTTCGTCAGGCACGGTTTAAAACAAAAGGAATTTTTGAATAGAGGTTCTCCACGCTCTCACGTAATGACTTGCACAGTAGCAACGAGTCGCAAGAATAGCGAGAAACAAGAGAAAAAGATCCAAGTCACTCATTACTTTGCGTTCGTTTGCGGTAGCTCAGCGTCGTAATTTGCCCTAGAAAAAGCTGCATTTAACTCAGGACTCGTGCAATAAACTTCCAATTTTATAATTTACAACACGTAAATATACACAGAATGACAGTCGAGAAGTTACTGAAACTAAATAACTGTTACTTTGTTCACAAATATATAGATAGAATAAAATAGATTAAATACTGTCTTGTGGAAAAAAATTCGTTTTTTTTTTAATCATAATATAACAAGATTATACATTGATAAACTCGTCAAATAAACAATATGAAAAGCAAAAAATCCGTTTCTTTTGTAATATATAATTTTCAAAGCCCAATTAATGCAATTTTATTGGACTTGGTTTATTTCGGATTAATTTCTTTTTTTAAAAAGTTCAAAAGCAATATTTAATTAATCTTAAGTCTAGATATTCCTGTATAAAAACGACACGAGATTCTAACTTTAGTATTTATAAATGTTTTATACGTGTAGAAGATTAAACACACAAAGATTGAAGATGAATAATAGATGAAGATGAATAATAAATGTCATATACAATATTAAATAAATCAATAGAACTATAATTCTGAATATTTCAAGTGCACGAATAGAATATCTAGACACGACAGATGCTCCGAGTATGTTAAAATTATCGTAATTCTAAAGAATTATTGCAAATATGATAAAATATATGATATTGGTGTGCACGGTAAATGCTGTTTGCACATACAGCATTCTTATTCGTTGATTTGATTATTATATCTATTGGCGTATTCGCTGAATCGTTTATCCGTAATTTTGGTGTCCTAAATTATTAAAGATCGCAAATACACATCGTCTGTATATAAAGCAGAAAGTACTGCCTTTTTCATTCTGTTAACTATAAGCTCGATTGATTAATATCCTAGTGTCGTCCCAAAGCTTCATAGCTCATCACGTAGCTACAACATTTATTTGTTTAAGTACGACGTACCATCCTATTTTCTTCGCGTATCGATCTCCTTGTCTCGCTCGTTATCCTACACCACGTTTTGTATCTCATCACATTCGTCGCGTCGCTTCAATATGCAATATCTTTTATCTTTTGAGAGATACCCAAGATCAATATGTGTTCTTTTGGGTATAGATAGTTCTTCAAAATCTTGAAGTCAATTTTTTTCAATTACAATATAAAAAACAATAATTGTTCAGTGATTCACGAATTGAGAGAAAAAGTTTCTAGCTGATTAGTTTCAGAATCATATATAATATTAATTGGAATTAATTAGTGGAACTTTCTAAAGTATTTTCTGCTTTTTAGACTGTTTATTTTATTATTTAAAACATCGTTTTTTTTTTAAATCCACGTGTGAACTTTCTACATCGTAAAATTGGTCGAGGCTACACCAATTTATTAGTTCGATCTTACTCGATCGAACGACCGTCCGATGAACTTTCACGACTGTCTAAAATAATGACCCAATATACAAATAGTTCTCACCGAACAAAGTGAAATTTTAGCTTTAACATGGATATGCGATGACATTATTGCATAATTGTACAAAATTAGTATAATTAGAAGAAAGATGTAACTTTTTAGAAAGTCGTAAATATTTCTTACATTAATTTAGCAAATAATCTTCCTTAATTTTTATCGTAAAAGAATCGGACTTTTTAAAGAATATAATAATAGATATTAATTTATTAACCTTTTGATTTGTTTTTGAAAATCAGATATTTTAAACATATTCTGATTTCGTGATACAATTGTACAAAATACCTGAGAGTTCAAAAAAGTACGACAATTCCACTATTTCAAGTCTTTTCTATCTAGGACAAAAAGATTATTTAAAAGATTATTTTCGTACAACTGATGGACTCAGGTCACGATAGACTCTAAGTCGTGCAAGGCGCAGTCATAATTGCTTGCTCTAATTATGAAATTGGGTTGTGGAGCACATGAGTACGCTTTCGTATCACATGTGCAAATTTTCGCGAGCGGATTCAATTAAAACGATCGTTTAATTATGTACGATTTCGTTAGAGAATGCTACACAAACGACAGATTGCACGATAACTATGATTAGAGATTAACGAGTGATTTAAAATAATCACATATCTTTGAGATAAATAGTGATTCGACTAAAGAAGAAAATTTGAAATTTGAATTATTGAAACAGCAGCTGAAAAAAGCAATTCTTCAGCTATTGACGATCTTTCATTTGGTTACAGCACCTGCGAGAGCGACAAGTCAGGCTTTATTGGATGAAAACGACGTTACGTTTAGAGACGACGGTGATGATGACGTCACTACAGAGGACCCGTTTTTCAAAAAGTGCATTGTAGACGGAAATTCCTATTCTCACAGCCAAACGGTAACCACTGAGAAGTATACTGGCGAATGTCGATAGAGAAAATTTCTTTTCAGTGCACAGTACAGCAAACAATCGTCAAGAAAAAAAAATATTGAATTAATAAGAAACTAGTTTAAAAAATGTAACGAACAGTATTAATAATAACACAAATTTTTTATTTTTAAATAAAATAAATTTTATATAAGATAAAAATCATACGCTTGTGCACTTATACATTTGCAAGTAAAAATTTTTTCTCTTTTCTCTCTCCTTTTCTCGTATCGATCTTTCCCTAAGTGTTGAGAAAGTGTTGAGAAGGATCATCATTTATCACAGTTTCAGAATCTTTATATAGCATTATATCTCTGTAACTAACTTTCTCAGAGATCAGGGGATTCTATTACGGTAAACTTTACTAAAATAAACTGATGAAAGCAACTACGTAATCCATTTGGCTCTCTCAAGTTTTGTTCGTGAAAAGATGTTCTTTTTACAATTATTCGTAACTCAAACATTGTTGACATCTCAACATTGAGAAAGATTCTATTCCAAATTAGAAAAATCTATCATTAAAAAATAATGTGAATGCGAGAAGTGGAATTATTTTGTCCTTATATCCTCCAACGTAATAATCAACATATACTGAATTTTTATATAATTTTTTTCTCTTATATTTTTCTTTTACTAACTCTTTTACTAAACGCATTACCTCCTCCCTCAGATACCGTCGTACGACGCGAATTCGCATTGCCTATGCGTCGTCGGCGAAGTTTACTGTTGGTGGCAAAATTATAATTCGAACACCGCCTCGTCGCTCGACCCGTCTTCTCTGCGATCGACCGCGGTGGAAAGCAATTACACTTCATCCCTGGGAATGAGTACGGACATTGTGGATGGGTTCGAGGCTTCCGGAAATTTTGACTCGTCGGTCAGCCAACAAGGACATAAAGAAATTAACGGCACTCTGTCAAGCACAACGCCTTCTGCACCGGCCATTTGCCTCGTGATGGGTATTAATTAATTTTTCTTTCCTAATTAATCTCTCTTAATATTTTAATAAATCTCTAATATTTTTATATCGACCGTCGTAAACAATATGATTAATATTACGCATATACTTATAGAAAATATAAACGTTATTACATATTTATTTAATCTAATTTTAATAGATTTCTAGAGACGTTTTAATATTATTTATTTTCCAAAACATTTTTATTATAGCGTAGTTATTATCTTTTAAACAAATCTCTGAAGATTTGTTTAAAATTTATTTTGTACCTTACATCGTCTTAGAACACAATTTACGTTTAATATTCATAGCGTCTCGGCGCGAGATAAAAGCGTATGAGCTTTTATATACTTTGACAGCCTATATTTTCTTTTATATATATTATAAAAGCCGCGCGCGTTCATGTATACATACGCGGTTCCAGCCTTTTTATACGAGAAAAATTCGTATGTACTATGAAACTTGAATTACAGGAAGAGAGTATCGACAGGGTGAGACACTACCACACTCAACCGGAAACTGCGTTGAATGCAGCTGCGGCTCCGAAGGCCGCATCGAATGCTCGCCGAGAGACTGTGTGGCACTGCGACCCGAGATATTAGTCGCACCTGATAAACCCGAGGTACCCGACGGCGATTTCGAAGTTTTCAACTTAGCGCGGGATTGGGATATCGGCGAAAATTTCTAAAGCATTTGATAACGAGTTATGCAAAGTCCTGCTCGGACTTCTGATTACTGCGATATTATTAACGTTGGTCAAAAGGCTAGCTTAATCGTTTAATTAAATGTGACTTTAAGAACAAAAAGTTCTTAAAAGAAGGACAGATTTCTGCGAAGGAAAACAGATCCCCGAGAGTAGACTGATTCTAAAGTATAATATTTAACGATGAAAATCGGAAATAGATCTGGGGCGTTTACAGTTTATTGGTCAGCGTGAATAATTGAATGACGTTTATATCAAACTCTTCTTAATACTTATTTTTAATGTAATCTCATACTTTTTAAATATAACAAAATAATTTGGTTATGAAATTATAGAATTATAGAATTTGCGCTTAGCGGTTCTTTACCATTAAGGGATCATCTCGCGTCTTTTTTTATCATAAAAGAGAATTATTTCTTTCCATCGAGGATGTGCCTTCAATTATTTGTCTTACATCATGGATGTAATCAAAAACGGCGTAGAAGGCATAGTCCTAAAATGTTTAGTCTAGATTTTTCCTATAAAATCTTCAACGAGTGAGAAAAAAGAGCCTATTCGAATGTCTTTTTTACGTAGATGGCCTTATCAAGAATCTTTTGGACATTAATTGATAGACTGAATACTCTTCACGTAGGAGCCCTTTGATAAATTAAAATCTATACATTTTACCAGATATAAAAGATAGAACTTATTATTTTCTATTTAAATACTACGTGAAATTCTTCCATTTTAATTTATTTGATATGGATTCAGTTTATAGATCCCATAGTTATAGTAATTTAGTAATTTATTCGGTGAATAAAAAATTCGTATCTGTATAGATTCGATATAAGAATGTTTTTGTAGACGACGGCCTATAATCCATAAATTAATCACAACACATGTACATCAGCCCGCCTTATGTACGTGTAAAAAACAATATTAATGAGCTTAGTCATTACTAGTCGATCACAATAATATAACATAAAAGGTTTAACAATACTCTTCGTCATACCTCATATCCTAATAGGTGCATAATCAAATATTGTAGTGAAGATCGTGTAATTTACCACACACACGTGTGTGTGTGTGTGTGTGTGAAATAATATATACCGCCATACATAATCTTACATATTTACAATAGAATAATGCCAATGACGAATAACGGAAATCCCTTGTTGCAATAGTTTACAACATTTACATGATACATATAAAAGATTGAATAACAGTAATAGAAATGTAATCAAGTGAAAAATCGTACCAATAAGAAAAATGACCTTTAATAAAACCCTTAACATTTAACATATCTTATATATGCACAATATATATTATATATACATTATATATCTTTGTACACGTATATAAATATTATATATATGTATACGTATATATGATATTTACTATTATATTATTATATATTACATCATACATATATATGGAGTAATGTATAATAAAATATTTTAACGATAACTAATCATATTATACCAAAAAACCAAGTATTAAAAAAAAGAATAATATCGAATATAACCCGCATGACGATAATGTGCAATATTACGATTACAGTCAAATCTCCATATTATTAGCATGTCAGGACCAAACTCCCTCCCTCTTCTTAACTCTTACCCTCAATTTCTGCACGTGTTCCAATGACATATGAGATAGAATGAAAATATCGTTTCAATCATGCGAGTATTTTGGCTGACATAATACATATAATGAGAGAGAGAGAGAGAGAGAGGAGAGAGAGAGAGAGAGTGAGAGAGGAGAGAGAGAGAGAGAGAGAGAGAGAGAGAGGTGAGAGAGAGAGAGAGAGAGTGAGAGAGAGAGAGAGAGAGAGAGAGAGAGAGAGAGAGAGAGAGTGAGAGAGAGAGAGAGTGAGAGAGAGGAGAGAGAGAGAGAGAGCGTGAGAGAGAGAGGAGAGAGAAGATAGATAGAGAGAGAGAGAGACGAGGAGAGAGAGAGAGAGAGAGAGAGAGAGAGAGAGAGAGAGGAGAGATGAGAGAGAGAGAGAGAGAGAGAGAGAGAGAGAGAGAGAGAGAGAGAGAGAGAGAGAATTAATAGCACAAGAGAAAATGTTAAGAAAATTAAAGGAGGCTTTAAGATATTCAGAATACAGAGGTTCGACTGTATTCGATGACATTTATAGTTTTGTATAGGTAAACCGCGATATTTGACTTTTGTAAACGCAGTCCTTGCTTTCTCGATTTTGTAAATACTCTCCAGCTAGTCTCGAAGATTGGTTACTTTCTACGACTCCTGGATGTGCGAAATAATCGCGTCTGACAATGAATACCGTTTTTGAGTATATAGACAATAGCGATGTAGCAGTAATTTATTATAAGCGGCTTTGTTAAACGTATATGAAGGATGTTTCCAAAATGTTTTTTATCATGTTGAAAAATTACTTTTCAACGTGAGTCGTATCGAAACAATATTCTTTTTCATGACTAATTGTAAGAGACCAGGCAATACGTGAAAGTGACGATAGGATTGTATACTTTTGCGACAAGAAATCGGTTGTTTAGATAGTTGTTAGATAATTATAGATAAGTAGTCTCCAATGTGACATATACATCACGAAGGATAATTTTGTCTAACGGTTTACAAGTTTAGGTCGGAGAGTTTGTTCTTTCATAAGGATTCATAGAATGTCTGATTACTACTATTGATTTTGACAATTTTAGAATATAGAATTGTAATACGAATAAAAAATTTATTTTTCAACGTTTCAACGTTTCTTAACAATCGAAGGAATGCATAAACATATAAAACAATGAAAATTAGATATCGCGTCTCTTGTTTCTATCAATTTTTAAATCATTATTCATTAGCGATCTCATAAACGAAAAATAAAAAAGAATTGAACTAAATTATTTCTGTGTAATTAAAAAACTATTCTTTCATCTGTGAAATCAATTAAAAACTTTTGGAATATCTATCAAATATTAATTTTTAAACAATTTTTTGCACACTTTTTTAAATTTTTCATTATCCCTTGTCAACATAAATTGACAGCTGTAAAATTTAAATATTTTTTTTGTCCGTTTATTTTTGTCGTATTGGAAACGATACATATCTATTTTTCATTCGATTGTTCCTTCAATTATGATCTTTATTTAAATATTTAAATATTTAATAAGTTAATATTTAACGACATATGTTCTTTAATAGTAATGTCTATGAACAAAGAAACTGATAACATATTCGTTGCATTGTTAAGAAGAATCGTAAATAGCAGACAGTCATGAAAATAATATTTTTGAAAATTCGTCTATACAAAGGTTAGTTATAGTTGGAAATTAGTTATTGAAGTTAGTTATAGAATATCTAATTTCTTAGGATAATCTTCCAGTTACTGACAATCCTCATTCGTCGAATCGATAATAGTATAAAACATCGACATAAATTCTGTCAATATTTTGCTCACATATAAATATAATTAAACATAATATTTTAATTTAATGCAAACATATGCTTGAAAATTACAAAAGAGAGACTTAATTTACGTAAGTTACTCGAAATGCTTAATTTTTGTTTTATAACGAAAGAGTGTCTAAGAATTCTAAATTGTCTTTTTTTGTAAGTCCTTTGCTTTATACCATATCCCATAGTTTGTGATCCAGGGAATTTAAATCAGAACTGCCGGAAAAGAACAATCTTTAATAAAAATCACCTCACTCATACATTTGCAACACTTTTGATCATCCTGATCAATTGTATGTTGTTTAGAAGTTTATTGACAGAATTTATAATTGTGTACGGTATCTTTCTTATGTATGGAAATCATTTTTTAGAAAATTTCTCGTAAGGCGAAAGTGGCACATCATCGCGGGGACCATTTAACGAAAATATACCTTAGACCATCCATTATTGGTTTCGTTCACACTTAAATAACGATCTCGTACGTCTTCCAGTTATCTTACGTGGAATTGTATCTATACCGTGTTCCTGCGATTATACACATATGTCTTCGCAGAAAAATTGTATTCCAAATAAAGAAAGATCTCATGAAACACGGATGGACATTTATATTTTACCATCTTACATTTTATATATACATATATATGTGTATAAAACTTTTTTCCCCTTCAATCTTATGCAAAAACAGAGGTATGTGCCAAAATTCAGCTTGCTAACATTTTTTTCTTAACAAGGTTTCGTTCGATTTTTGTCTAAAGTGACTGAGTTAATATGACAAATACGATCGAGCTTTTGAATAAGATTATCGACTTTACGCTTGATTATCCTTCCGTGATTGAGCGCATTGAAGCGGCGCGGCGGCTGTGTGTTTATCGAAGTGAATATTTCGCGCGGCTTATTTATTCGAAAGAGTCGAAGTAGAAAGATTATAGTATATTACGGACGCGCGATAGAAACTTCTTTAAGTTTCCACGGTCGGATTAAAATACATCTCGCGCTTTAAAGCCTGCATCGATAGAAATGCGATTCGACCGCTGTTTCCAGATTATGAGCACGAAATCGCCGAATCAAACGGCTCGGGTAATTCAGTGTCGTAATTTTTCCATACAGTTTATTAATTACATTACGGTCAGTTTCAGTGGACAATTGGCGAATTGGTTAGTTCCACTCAATTAATTATTTAATTGTTCGCGACGATTATATGACGGTAATGGCTATTTCGTGAAGCGCTTTTTACGGACGCTCTTTTATTAAACGCAAACGCGATAAGATAGGCAATTATAAACTATTTTATTTAAAAAAGTGAATACTTTTATTAGAAAAAATCCTTATGTCACGATTTAAAGATTAATTTTTAATATAAAAAAAAAATAATGTATTAACAGTTAATAACGGTCTAAATAAAAATAATTTTATTTAATTTAATAACAGTATTAATTAAATAAATAACATTTCATTGAAACACGAGTATCATACATTTGTTTCATTAATATACTGTCATTGAATTAACAGTATTATTTTTAATTAGACTGCTATTAGCTAATGCTGTTAATTTAATATTATTTTTTTCACGTAAGAAATCATTTTGGAAAACCGAGGATCGAAGACTAGTTACCCGTTGAAAGTATCCGTGGCCATGGCTACGTAGTTCAATATACACGTGGTTGTGCATATAGAGGCGCTAAGACAGGTTCCACTACTTCCATTTAAAACATGTCTACTCTTCAGGCTTCTCTCTCTGTCATTATATGTCTGTGATCTCACCTCGCTGTATATATTCTACAATACATACACAGATTGTGTGATAACGATAATATCCTGGAATCCTGGATAGCTAAATCTGTCGAGGATAGATTTTAAAAATATCTACTACAAATTTTGTCGATAGAATCCCAACTGATATAGAATCTGTTAATAGACTATAATGGCAGATGAGTGCAGAAACTGAACTATTTGAATGTTTACAAAAAGACAGATTCTATGCGGTTTCTGTCGACAATCTGCTGTCAGATTATATCGGCAGGCTCTGCTAGGAACACGAGTTTAATGCGGATACAGATGATACCGGATCTGCAATAACTAGCTATAAGCAAATCTGCTGTCAACTTGTTGTTTAAATATAGATTAGTATGTCATAAAATAATTCAAATAAAAAATATGCATAATAACAATATGTTAATATTCATTTTCTGTCTGTGAATTGATAATGAGGTATGCACTCTAATTCGTAATACTTATATTTGCAAATAAAATCTTATCTATCTTACTGGATGACGAAGCTGCGATATTTATACAGATCGTGCCATTAATACAAAATTACTAAATTACTGGAGTATTTATAGGTTAAATTATTTTCAACGAAAGACTTGTTAGATCTCTTTTATATATTTTAAAATATCTAAGTAATAAAAAACCGTGACACTCCAGTCTGTCAAAAATATTTTGCAAAATAGAACGTCAACAGAAATATGACAGAATCTGTTGACAGGAATATGATGGCAGATTGACTGCAGAAATCGAACAAAATCAGTTACTTTATATAATGATATGATTTATTTAATGCATGATTACGAGTGATAGATTTGTTCAACTTCTATCGGCAATCCACTGTCAAATTATGTCGACCGGCTCTTGCTAACAGAATGTTGCAGCGATTAATAACAATCTGCCGCGATATTCTGCTCGGGTGTGCTGATAATTGTTAGCATCCTGCTGACCTTGCTTACTGGGTTAACACAGATTCTGCTTCGCTTTCATTCATCTTCCCGATAACTGCCAGCAGATAACAGTGTCGAAGATTAGATAATTGGAACTGTGATTTCACCGCAGAGTAACATATCAAAAACCATGAACTATTTTTTCTAGAATGAGTTATCGTAACCGTGAGTATTTCCGGTGATAGCTGCACAGGAAGGGTCATTACGTCAGTTTACTGTTGTGGAAATTGAAATTGCAACCATGGAATGCAGCAACAGCGTGTCAGAAACCACTGGGATGGCAAGCGGCGTCGAGGCAAGAGAATCCCAGCCTTTTAACACATTGGCAGAATTGTACAGTACCCTGGAAGATGGGTTAACAGAATCACCATTGGCATACATCACAGGAATCGGTGGATTATGTGTACCGAGGCTCAGATATCGTCGCACAGAAGATTCCGCTGGAAAGGGTGGATAGGGCCGAGCAACCCAGAACCCTGGTCTGTCATGATATGAAAGGTGGTTATCTCGAAGACAGGTAATTTAACAAAATGTCTAAGCTAGAATAAACGCAATTGTGATTTTTAATCATGTCTGTGTTTGTTTTATATCTCTATACAGATTCCTACAGACTTCTCGCTTGCATAATCATAAGTTTTTTGGTTTGTAGGAATCTGTATAGAGATATAAAACAAACACAGACATGATTAAAAATCACAATTGCGTTTATTCTAGCTTAGACATTTTGTTAAATTACCTGTCTTCGAGATAACCACCTTTCATATCATGACAGACCAGGGTTCTGGGTTGCTCGGCCCTATCCACTCTTTCCAGCGGAATTTTCTGTGCGACGATATCTGAGCCTCGGTACACATAATCCACCGATTCTGTGATGTATGCCAATGGTGATTCTGTTAACCCATCTTCCAGGGTACTGTACAATTCTGCCAATGTGTTAAAAGGCTGGGATTCTCTTGCCTCGACGCCGCTTGCCATCCCAGTGGTTTCTGACACGCTGTTGCTGCATTCCATGGTTGCAATTTCAATTTCCCAACAGTAAACTGACGTAACGACCCTTCCTGTGCAGCTATCACCGGAAAATACTCACGGTTACGATAACTCATTCTAGAAAAAATAGTTCATGGTTTTTGATATGTTACTCTGCGGTGAAATCACAGTTCCAATTATCTAATCTTTCGACACTGTTATCTGCTGGCAGTTATCGTGGAAGATGAATGAAAGCGAAGCAGAAATCTGTGTTAACCCAGTAAGCAAAATGTCAGCAGGATGCTAACAATTTATCAGCACACCCGAGCAGAATATCGCGGCAGATTGTTATTAATCGCTGCAACATTCTGTTAGCAGAGCCGGTCGACATAATTTGACAGTGGATTGCCGATATAGAAGTTGAACAAAATCTATCACTCGTAATCATTTAAATGAATCATATTATTATATAAAGTAATTGATTTTGTTCGATTTCTGCAGTCAATCTGCCATCATATTCTGTCAACAGATTCTGTCATATTTCTGTTGACGTTCTATTTTGCAAAATATTTTTGACAGACTGGAGTGTCACGGTTTTTTATTACTTAGATATTTTAAAATATATAAAAGAGATCTAACAAGTCTTTCGTTGAAAATAATTTAACCTATAAAATACTCCAGTAATTTAGTAATTTTTGTATTAATGGCACGATCTGTATAAATATCGCAGCTTCGTCATCCAGTAAGATAGATAAGATTTTATTTGCAAATATAAGTATTACGAATTAGAGTGCATACCTCATTATCAATTCACAGACAGAAAATGAATATTAACATATTGTTATTATGCATATTTTTTATTTGAATTATTTTATGACATACTAATCTATATTAAACATCTCAGTAAGCATAAACTGCTCGCAGTATGATAACAAGTTGACAGCAGATTTGCTTATAGCTAGTTATTGCAGATCCGGTATCATCTGTATCCGCATTAAACTCGTGTTCCTAGCAGAGCCTGCCGATATAATCTGACAGCAGATTGTCGACAGAAACCGCATAGAATCTGTCTTTTTGTAAACATTCAAATAGTTCAGTTTCTGCACTCAATCTGCCATTATAGTCTATTAACAGATTCTATATCAGTTGGGATTCTATCGACAAAATTTGTAGTAGATATTTTTAAAATCTATCCTCGACAGATTTAGCTATCCAGGATTCCAGGATATTATCGTTATCAACACAATCTGTGTATGTATTGTAGAATATATACAGCGAGGTGAGATCACAGATATATAATGACAGAGAGAGAAGCCTGAAGAGTAGACATGTTTTAAATGGAAGTAGTGGAACCTGTCTTAGCGCCTCTATATGCACAACCACGTGTATATTGAACTACGTAGCCATGGCCACGGATACTTTCAACGGGTAACTAGTCTTCGATCCTTGGTTTTCCAAAATGATTTCTTACGTGAAAAAAATAATATTAAATTAACAGCATTAGCTAACAGCAGTCTAATTAAAAATAATACTGTTAATTCAATGAACAGTATATTAATGAAACAAATGTATGATACTCGTGTTTCAATGAAATGTTATTTATTTAATTAATACTGTTATTAAATTAAATAAAATTATTTTTTATTTAGACCGTTATTAACTGTTAATACATTATTTTTTTTTTATATTAAAAATTAATCTTTAAATCGTGACATAAGGATTTTTTCTAATAAAAGTATTCACTTTTTTAAATAAAATAGTTTATAATTGCCTATCTTATCGCGTTTGCGTTTAATAAAAGAGCGTCCGTAAAAAGCGCTTCACGAAATAGCCATTACCGTCATATAATCGTCGCGAACAATTAAATAATTAATTGAGTGGAACTAACCAATTCGCCAATTGTCCACTGAAACTGACCGTAATGTAATTAATAAACTGTATGGAAAAATTACGACACTGAATTACCCGAGCCGTTTGATTCGGCGATTTCGTGCTCATAATCTGGAAACAGCGGTCGAATCGCATTTCTATCGATGCAGGCTTTAAAGCGCGAGATGTATTTAATCCGACCGTGGAAACTTGAAGAAGTTTCTATCGCGCGTCCGTAATATACTATAATCTTTCTACTTCGACTCTTTCGAATAAATAAGCCGCGCGAAATATTCACTTCGATAAACACACAGCCGCCCCGCGCCGCTTCAATGCGCTCAATCACGGAAGGATAATCAAGCGTAAAGTCGATAATCTTATTCAAAAGCTCGATCGTATTTGTCATATTAACTCAGTCACTTTAGACAAAAATCGAACGAAACCTTGTTAAGAAAAAAATGTTAGCAAGCTGAATTTTGGCACATACCTCTGTTTTTGCATAAGATTGAAGGGGAAAAAAGTTTTATACACATATATATGTATATATAAAATGTAAGATGGTAAAATATAAATGTCCATCCGTGTTTCATGAGATCTTTCTTTATTTGGAATACAATTTTTCTGCGAAGACATATGTGTATAATCGCAGGAACACGGTATAGATACAATTCCACGTAAGATAACTGGAAGACGTACGAGATCGTTATTTAAGTGTGAACGAAACCAATAATGGATGGTCTAAGGTATATTTTCGTTAAAATGGTCCCGCGATGATGTGCCACTTTCGCCTTACGAGAAATTTTCTAAAAAATGATTTCCATACATAAGAAAGATACCGTACACAATTATAAATTCTGTCAATAAACTTCTAAACAACATACAATTGATCAGGATGATCAAAAGTGTTGCAAATGTATGAGTGAGGTGATCTTTATTAAAGATTGTTCTTTTCCGGCAGTTCTGATTTAAATTCCCTGGATCACAAACTATGGGATATGGTATAAAGCAAAGGACTTACAAAAAAAGACAATTTAGAATTCTTAGACACGCTTTCGTTATAAAACAAAAAATTAAGCATTTCGAGTAACTTACGTAAATTAAGTCTCTCTTTTGTAATTTTCAAGCATATGTTTGCATTAAATTAAAATATTATGTTTAATTATATTTATATGTGAGCAAAATATTGACAGAATTTATGTCGATGTTTTATACTATTATCGATTCGACGAATGAGGATTGTCAGTAACTGGAAGATTATCCTAAGAAATTAGATATTCTATAACTAACTTCAATAACTAATTTCCAACTATAACTAACCTTTGTATAGACGAATTTTCAAAAATATTATTTTCATGACTGTCTGCTATTTACGATTCTTCTTAACAATGCAACGAATATGTTATCAGTTTCTTTGTTCATAGACATTACTATTAAAGAACATATGTCGTTAAATATTAACTTATTAAATATTTAAATATTTAAATAAAGATCATAATTGAAGGAACAATCGAATGAAAAATAGATATGTATCGTTTCCAATACGACAAAAATAAACGGACAAAAAAATATTTAAATTTTACAGCTGTCAATTTATGTTGACAAGGGATAATGGAAAATTTTAAAAAAGTGTGCAAAAAATTGTTTAAAAATTAATATTGATAGATATTCCAAAAGTTTTAATGATTCACAGATGAAAGAATAGTTTTTTAATTACACAGAAATAATTTAGTTCAATTCTTTTTTTATTTTCGTTTATGAGATCGCTAATGAATAATGATTTAAAAATTGATAGAAACAAGAGACGCGATATCTAATTTTATTGTTTTATATGTTTATGCATTCCTTCGATTGTTAAGAAACGTTGAAACGTTGAAAAATAAATTTTTATTCGTATTACAATTCTATATTCTAAAATTGTCAAAATCAATAGTAGTAATCAGACATTCTATGAATCCTTATGAAAGAACAAACTCTCCGACCTAAACTTGTAAACCGTTAGACAAAATTATCCTTCGTGATGTATATGTCACATTGGAGACTACTTATCTATAATTATCTAACAACTATCTAAACAACGATTTCTTGTCGCAAAAGTATACAATCCTATCGTCACTTTCACGTATTGCCTGGTCTCTTACAATTAGTCATGAAAAAAGAATATTGTTTCGATACGACTCACGTTGAAAAGTAATTTTTCAACATGATAAAAAACATTTTGGAAACATCCTTCATATACGTTTAACAAAGCCGCTTATAATAAATTACTGCTACATCGCTATTGTCTATATACTCAAAAACGGTATTCATTGTCAGACGCGATTATTTCGCACATCCAGGAGTCGTAGAAAGTAACCAATCTTCGAGACTAGCTGGAGAGTATTTACAAAATCGAGAAAGCAAGGACTGCGTTTACAAAAGTCAAAATATCGCGGTTTACCTATACAAAACTATAAATGTCATCGAATACAGTCGAACCTCTGTATTCTGAATATCTTAAAGCCTCCTTTAATTTTCTTAACATTTTCTCTTGTGCTATTAATTCTCTCTCTCATCTAGCTCTCTATCTCTAGCTCTCTCGATAGCATATCTCTAATAGATGATCAGAATAGCATACAAGCTCATCTATCTATCTCATCTCAAAGATACTACTCTCTATCGACGCTCTCATCTCTATCTCGCTCTATCTCTCTCTCGCTCTCACGCTCTATCTCTCTCCCCTCTCTCTCTCTCTCTCTCTCTCCCCTCTCTCTCTCTCTCTCTCTCTCTCTCTCTCCTCTCTCTCTCTCCGCTCTCTCTCTCTCTCTCTCTCTCTCTCTCATTATATGTATTATGTCAGCCAAAATACTCGCATGATTGAAACGATATTTTCATTCTATCTCATATGTCATTGGAACACGTGCAGAAATTGAGGGTAAGAGTTAAGAAGAGGGAGGGAGTTTGGTCCTGACATGCTAATAATATGGAGATTTGACTGTAATCGTAATATTGCACATTATCGTCATGCGGGTTATATTCGATATTATTCTTTTTTTTAATACTTGGTTTTTTGGTATAATATGATTAGTTATCGTTAAAATATTTTATTATACATTACTCCATATATATGTATGATGTAATATATAATAATATAATAGTAAATATCATATATACGTATACATATATATAATATTTATATACGTGTACAAAGATATATAATGTATATATAATATATATTGTGCATATATGAGATATGTTAAATGTTAAGGGTTTTATTAAAGGTCATTTTTCTTATTGGTACGATTTTTCACTTGATTACATTTCTATTACTGTTATTCAATCTTTTATATGTATCATGTAAATGTTGTAAACTATTGCAACAAGGGATTTCCGTTATTCGTCATTGGCATTATTCTATTGTAAATATGTAAGATTATGTATGGCGGTATATATTATTTCACACACACACACACACACACACACACACGTGTGTGTGGTAAATACACGATCTTCACTACAATATTTGATTATGCACCTATTAGGATATGAGGTATGACGAAGAGTATTGTTAAACCTTTTATGTTATATTATTGTGATCGACTAGTAATGACTAAGCTCATTAATATTGTTTTTTACACGTACATAAGGCGGGCTGATGTACATGTGTTGTGATTAATTTATGGATTATAGGCCGTCGTCTACAAAAACATTCTTATATCGAATCTATACAGATACGAATTTTTTATTCACCGAATAAATTACTAATTACTAAATATGGGATCTATAAACTGAATCCATATCAAATAAATTAAAATGGAAGAATTCACGTAGTATTTAAATAGAAAATAATAAGTTCTATCTTTTATATCTGGTAAAATGTATAGATTTTAATTTATCAAAGGGCTCCTACGTGAAGAGTATTCAGTCTATCAATTAATGTCCAAAAAGATTCTTGATAAGGCCATCTACGTAAAAAAGACATTCGAATAGGCTCTTTTTTCTCACTCGTTGAAGATTTTATAGGAAAAATCTAGACTAAACATTTTAGGACTATGCCTTCTACGCCGTTTTTGATTACATCCATGATGTAAGACAAATAATTGAAGGCACATCCTCGATGGAAAGAAAATAATTCTCTTTTATGATAAAAAAAGACGCGAGATGATCCTTAATGGTAAAGAACCGCTAAGCGCAAATTCTATAATTCTATAATTTCATAACCAAATTATTTTGTTATATTTAAAAAGTATGAGATTACATTAAAAATAAGTATTAAGAAGAGTTTGATATAAAACGTCATTCAATTATTCACGCTGACCAATAAACTGTAAACGCCCCAGATCTATTTCCGATTTTCATCGTTAAATATTATACTTTAGAATCAGTCTACTCTCGGGGATCTGTTTTCCTTCGCAGAAATCTGTCCTTCTTTTAAGAACTTTTGTTCTTTAAAGTCACATTTAATTAAACGATTAAGCTAGCCTTTTGACCAACGTTAATAATATCGCAGTAATCAGAAGTCCGAGCAGGACTTTGCATAACTCGTTATCAAATGCTTTAGAAATTTTCGCCGATATCCCAATCCCGCGCTAAGTTGAAAACTTCGAAATCGCCGTCGGGTACCTCGGGTTTATCAGGTGCGACTAATATCTCGGGTCGCAGTGCCACACAGTCTCTCGGCGAGCATTCGATGCGGCCTTCGGAGCCGCAGCTGCATTCAACGCAGTTTCCGGTTGAGTGTGGTAGTGTCTCACCCTGTCGATACTCTCTTCCTGTAATTCAAGTTTCATAGTACATACGAATTTTTCTCGTATAAAAAGGCTGGAACCGCGTATGTATACATGAACGCGCGCGGCTTTTATAATATATATAAAAGAAAATATAGGCTGTCAAAGTATATAAAAGCTCATACGCTTTTATCTTGCGCCGAGACGCTATGAATATTAAACGTAAATTGTGTTCTAAGACGATGTAAGGTACAAAATAAATTTTAAACAAATCTTCAGAGATTTGTTTAAAAGATAATAACTACGCTATAATAAAAATGTTTTGGAAAATAAATAATATTAAAACGTCTCTAGAAATCTATTAAAATTAGATTAAATAAATATGTAATAACGTTTATATTTTCTATAAGTATATGCGTAATATTAAATCATATTGTTTACGACGGTCGATATAAAAATATTAGAGATTTATTAAAATATTAAGAGAGATTAATTAGGAAAGAAAAATTAATTAATACCCATCACGAGGCAAATGGCCGGTGCAGAAGGCGTTGTGCTTGACAGAGTGCCGTTAATTTCTTTATGTCCTTGTTGGCTGACCGACGAGTCAAAATTTCCGGAAGCCTCGAACCCATCCACAATGTCCGTACTCATTCCCAGGGATGAAGTGTAATTGCTTTCCACCGCGGTCGATCGCAGAGAAGACGGGTCGAGCGACGAGGCGGTGTTCGAATTATAATTTTGCCACCAACAGTAAACTTCGCCGACGACGCATAGGCAATGCGAATTCGCGTCGTACGACGGTATCTGAGGGAGGAGGTAATGCGTTTAGTAAAAGAGTTAGTAAAAGAAAAATATAAGAGAAAAAAATGATATAAAAATTCAGTATATGCTGATTATTACGTTGGAGGATATAAGGACAAAATAATTCCACTTCTCGCATTCACATTATTTTTTAATGATAGATTTTTCTAATTTGGAATAGAATCTTTCTCAATGTTGAGATGTCAACAATGTTTGAGTTACGAATAATTGTAAAAAGAACATCTTTTCACGAACAAAACTTGAGAGAGCCAAATGGATTACGTAGTTGCTTTCATCAGTTTATTTTAGTAAAGTTTACCGTAATAGAATCTCCTGATCTCTGAGAAAGTTAGTTACAGAGATATAATGCTATATAAAGATTCTGAAACTGTGATAAATGATGATCCTTCTCAACACTTTCTCAACACTTAGGGAAAGATCGATACGAGAAAAGGAGAGAGAAAAGAGAAAAAATTTTTACTTGCAAATGTATAAGTGCACAAGCGTATGATTTTTATCTTATATAAAATTTATTTTATTTAAAAATAAAAAATTTGTGTTATTATTAATACTGTTCGTTACATTTTTTAAACTAGTTTCTTATTAATTCAATATTTTTTTTTCTTGACGATTGTTTGCTGTACTGTGCACTGAAAAGAAATTTTCTCTATCGACATTCGCCAGTATACTTCTCAGTGGTTACCGTTTGGCTGTGAGAATAGGAATTTCCGTCTACAATGCACTTTTTGAAAAACGGGTCCTCTGTAGTGACGTCATCATCACCGTCGTCTCTAAACGTAACGTCGTTTTCATCCAATAAAGCCTGACTTGTCGCTCTCGCAGGTGCTGTAACCAAATGAAAGATCGTCAATAGCTGAAGAATTGCTTTTTTCAGCTGCTGTTTCAATAATTCAAATTTCAAATTTTCTTCTTTAGTCGAATCACTATTTATCTCAAAGATATGTGATTATTTTAAATCACTCGTTAATCTCTAATCATAGTTATCGTGCAATCTGTCGTTTGTGTAGCATTCTCTAACGAAATCGTACATAATTAAACGATCGTTTTAATTGAATCCGCTCGCGAAAATTTGCACATGTGATACGAAAGCGTACTCATGTGCTCCACAACCCAATTTCATAATTAGAGCAAGCAATTATGACTGCGCCTTGCACGACTTAGAGTCTATCGTGACCTGAGTCCATCAGTTGTACGAAAATAATCTTTTAAATAATCTTTTTGTCCTAGATAGAAAAGACTTGAAATAGTGGAATTGTCGTACTTTTTTGAACTCTCAGGTATTTTGTACAATTGTATCACGAAATCAGAATATGTTTAAAATATCTGATTTTCAAAAACAAATCAAAAGGTTAATAAATTAATATCTATTATTATATTCTTTAAAAAGTCCGATTCTTTTACGATAAAAATTAAGGAAGATTATTTGCTAAATTAACATAAGAAATATTTACGACTTTCTAAAAAAGTTACATCTTTCTTCCTAATTATACTAATTTTGTACAATTATGCAATAATGTCATCGCATATCCATGTTAAAGCTAAAATTTCACTTTGTTCGGTGAGAACTATTTGTATATTGGGTCATTATTTTAGACAGTCGTGAAAGTTCATCGGACGGTCGTTCGATCGAGTAAGATCGAACTAATAAAATTGGTGTAGCCTCGACCAATTTTACGATGTAGAAAGTTCACACGTGGATTTAAAAAAAAAACGATGTTTTAAATAATAAAAATAAACAGTCTAAAAAGCAGAAAATACTTTAGAAAGTTCCACTAATTAATTCCAATTAATATTATATATGATTCTGAAACTAATCAGCTAGAAACTTTTTCTCTCAATTCGTGAATCACTGAACAATTATTGTTTTTTATATTGTAATTGAAAAAAATTGACTTCAAGATTTTGAAGAACTATCTATACCCAAAAGAACACATATTGATCTTGGGTATCTCTCAAAAGATAAAAGATATTGCATATTGAAGCGACGCGACGAATGTGATGAGATACAAAACGTGGTGTAGGATAACGAGCGAGACAAGGAGATCGATACGCGAAGAAAATAGGATGGTACGTCGTACTTAAACAAATAAATGTTGTAGCTACGTGATGAGCTATGAAGCTTTGGGACGACACTAGGATATTAATCAATCGAGCTTATAGTTAACAGAATGAAAAAGGCAGTACTTTCTGCTTTATATACAGACGATGTGTATTTGCGAATCTTTAATATTTAGGACACCAAAATTACGGATAAACGATTCAGCGAATACGCCAATAGATATAATAATCAAATCAACGAATAAGAATGCTGTATGTGCAAACAGCATTACCGTGCACACCAATATCATATATTTTATCATATTTGCAATAATTCTTTAGAATTACGATAATTTTAACATACTCGGAGCATCTGTCGTGTCTAGATATTCTATTCGTGCACTTGAAATATTCAGAATTATAGTTCTATTGATTTATTTAATATTGTATATGACATTTATTATTCATCTTCATCTATTATTCATCTTCAATCTTTGTGTGTTTAATCTTCTACACGTATAAAACATTTATAAATACTAAAGTTAGAATCTCGTGTCGTTTTTATACAGGAATATCTAGACTTAAGATTAATTAAATATTGCTTTTGAACTTTTTAAAAAAAGAAATTAATCCGAAATAAACCAAGTCCAATAAAATTGCATTAATTGGGCTTTGAAAATTATATATTACAAAAGAAACGGATTTTTAGCTTTTCATATTGTTTATTTGACGAGTTTATTAATGTATAATTTTGTTATATTATGATTTTAAAAAAATAACGAATTTTTTTCCACAAGACAGTATTTAATCTATTTTATTCTATCTATATATTTGTGAACAAAGTAACAGTTATTTAGTTTCAGTAACTTTTCGATTGTCATTCTGTGTATATTTACGTGTTGTAAATTATAAAATTGGAAGTTTATTGCACGAGTCCTGAGTTAAATGCAGCTTTTTCTAGGGCAAATTACGACGCTGAGCTACCGCAAACGAACGCAAAGTAATGAGCGACTTGGATCTTTTTCTCTTGTTTCTCGCTATTCTTGCGACTCGTTGCTACTGTGCAAGTCATTACGTGAGAGCGTGGAGAACCTCTATTCAAAAAATTCCTTTTGTTTTAAACCGTGCCTGACGAAAGCATTTTAAATTAGATTCTTAAATGCCCATAGGCACGCTGCGCTGCAACGTATAACATGTATCGATATAAATCGTATTTCCTGCTTCCGATGTGACCGAGAAACATTTATCAGAGCTTCCAGTAATCAAGCTTTGATAGCTATATATATAGTAATCAAGTTTTGAAATACACGAATACCGCAACTTTAAAGTTCTATTTGTATTTGTTTTGAGATTCAAGTGTAACATACATATTAATTCTTTAATTAATACAGATTTTTCAAGCAAAAAAGTTACTTTATTCTTACATAGTAATATAAGTACAGAGACACTCGTGCGTTACAAGATTGCTTTGACGTTAATTAAAAAATTTAAAGTAGAACTACTGATTAAATAAATTACTGAACTACATATTCAAGCAAATAACGCGTTCTTGAAAAAAGTACTTAGATGCAATACGCATAATTCCGAGTCATATATATAATTTTTTATTAACACCAATAAATTAAATAAAAATATTTCAAAAACATTTTTTATGTTTGTCATACATGTTGTGTGTTATCGTATGACATAATCTGAGAACGTACCTAAATAAGAACAGTAATAGTTTTATAATCGGTATATTTTACTTCAATAATAATAATTTTGTACCCTTGTATATTATACATATTAACACACGTAACTTACACGCGTGCCAATTAATATACGATATCGTACAATATTTTTAACGCACAGATAAATGTAACAACCCGACTTTTATCACCTTTTTAACAAATCGATTCTTGGATTAACAAGGTGGTCATTCGAAGAATCTTTTGAAATCGTGAACAATGGCTCTTCGTTAGCAAAGTGTCCGCTAAAGCGTCATTAATTCAGCAAATCAACTGCGTTGCTTTATCTCCACTGCACTTTACCTCCTCCCCCTACCATATAAAATTAATCAATGGATGAGATATGGCTTGCAATTAAAACGTGTTAATTTAACTGTTATTACAGCTAATCGTGTCATTAATACGGTATCACTGACCAAACTAATTTATTTAACGCATCTGTAAATTGTGGCGCGAAATATCCTTGAATCTCTTTTTCACCTCTTTTGCAAAAATAGATTGAATAAAATAATTTGCAAATTATCTTACTGTATATCATTTTGGATACGCGAAACAAATCGTAGAAGTGTCTGATCGAGAATATGTATTCGGACACGCATCGATTATTGTGAATTTGCAAACGGACTTGAAAGTGTCGCGATTACTTAAAATATAATATAATGTAATACTTCGAATGGTGGTGTTAAGCGTCTTATCTACGACATGCAGCGACCACGGATGTCGCATAATCTGCGCTAAATTTTGCCTATTATTCCGCGCGCATCAGTAGATGTTATAATAATATTACAATATTCAAGAATCAATATTTTTGCCCCCCGGCTATCTTGGCGATTGAAACACTCAAAATATTAATAATTTTGTGTTTAATAATATTAGATCATCGCCCTCGATTATTAATTGCTCGCTGCATGATGTTATTATAATCGTATATACTGCACAAATAGATGATAATGAATGATGTACGACAATGGACAAATAATAACATTATAATATATTACTATAAAGTAAACGGAAGAATTAACGGGTTATTAATGATAATATAATGTATGTCTGTATTTAAAAAAAAAAAAGCTTTTTTTTTAAATAAATATATATCTAAAAAATAAATTAAAAATTGAAAATTAAAATATTAACCCTAATAGAACACTATGAAATTTAATAGGGTATGCCGTATTTTATCCTATTTTAGAAGGCGTGCCATTCTTTTATAACATATGACAAAGAGTTTGGATGGGAAGGAGAGAGAGAGAAAGAGAGACAGAGAAAGAGAGTTATAAATCTCTTCTACTAATTGCCACACTGCGCAATATTTATTAAGCACTCTTATCAAACTTTAAAGTGCCGCAGGGAACAATATATCTAGTTATATTTATCGTTACACATTTTGCGAATTGCAATAAATTAAAACTACGGTAAATAGTTTTAAAAACTTACATAGGTGTTTTCTTTATATACAAGTAGAGCTTTTTAACAGCGTAAAGGTTGTAATTAAAATTTAAATTAAATTTTAAATAAGATCACTGTTTTTAGTAAAAAGTAAAATTTTAAAGAAACGATATCAAAGTGACGTGTCTGATATTTAGAAAGGATATTCAGGAAAATGTATTTTTTTCTAAATAAAGTGATTTTTTTACTTTTTTATGCAAATAATTTTTTTTTAATAAATATTTTATTTAGTTACCAATTGTTAAATCAAATTGACTGCTTCGTATTTTTCATATTTTGATATATCAATCTAAACAAATTTATATATTAAAAAAAATGATTAGAACACGATATGAACAGCTTAAATAATTCTCTAGCTGGGTGATTTTCAGATGTTCAGAAGATTGAGAGTTGCAAAATTAATCCTTGCAGTATTTTTTCGATACGAAAGTGTGCTTCTATTCGTGTTTATTTTCACACGAGGAACAGCGTCGGATATGGCGTTTCTCCCTCCGCGATTAAATTCTTCTCTCAAAATTTAAACATTGCACGTGCAATCTATATTCGTACATTTTTCAAATGCAGAACGTGTTAAATGTACCAAGAAATTTAATGCAATTTCACAAAACGCAATAATATATTTTTAAATTTAAATCTAAAATTTAATAACATACATCCACATTCGGCGACAATTGGGGAAGGCACAAATGCGGCAGGTGTGCGCGAGGAAACATATGTACACTCGCAAATACGTGCGAAATTCGTACAATACACTCACCGGCTATTGAACGGGCGACGTGACAGCGCAGCAGATAACCGACGACGAGCAGCATCCGCGGGAGCCTCATCATCGTTCCGCGAAGCGTGGAATACGGAGAGCCGGCTAATTTGGGAAGCGCCGAATCGGCGAAAGGCACGTGAAACCTCGTGGCAGCTCTCGCGCGGCGCGACTACCCCCCCGGGACGAAGGCCACGGACGCGCGTTTCTCCCTCCGCGTCTTTTTTTTTTTTTCGCTTCTCTACGCTGACATTCGAGGTCGAGGGCCTTGAAACGGCCTTGGAGCACGGGCGACCGTCGCCGTCGCCGCGGAAGGCGAGTTCTCCCCCTCGGTAGCCCTTCGCCCTACGTGTACCGCGGCTGCCAGCGCAGCCAGCGGTCGACATTCTCACGCCACGCACGTCAAGGTCCAACTGCGAGCGACCAATCCTCGATACGCCAACCGCGGCACGGCAGGTGCAGCGGGTCCTCTCCTCGGGAGTATGCGCACCACGGGACCGTCGCGTCGCTTCGTCCTCTGTTCTTCTTCCTGCCGCCCCGGCTGCTGCTGCTCCGATACTCGAAACGATGAGGATTCTCGCGAGCCGCGAGCGTGTGTGCTCGCAGTTTTCAAGGTTCGAGAGGAAAGTACCGAGGAAGCTTGACCCTTTTAAAACTTGAGGAATCACTCATCGTCCTGATTCATCGAGAACGCATTTTTCTCAATCTTCCCAAGTTTTTTTTTTCCAAAGCAATGAGGTTGCATATACCGTTCAATGCAATCATGCCGTTATTGCCGTTGCATTGTATTCTTTGATTAAAAGTTGATCTATTGGAATGTCTGAAATGCTGTAGCTATATCTCTCGGTATTTCGTAACTGGACTTTAAAATATGCTTCGATAAAATGGAGCAATGCGCAAAAAGATGAAAAAGATTAACCCGGGATCGGGCGATTGCATTTTTCTGCATAAATAATCACCTGGGGTGATTTTTACGCTCCAATTAGTCATTATTGTTAATTACATATTGCATATTTTTGATTGTTTTATAATTTATTAGTATTCGAGGACAATATGTATATATAGATTTATGCAACATTGAAAAAAGTATACGGAAAACAAAACAAATAAATAAAAACGAAAGGAGCACATTGAAATTACTGTGATGTGAGCTTCATTTTTTCGATACGCGATTTTTCGTGTAAAAATCACCCGGGAGCGCTTCCCGAGTTAAAGTGTTTGACATGCATTTATTTATTATTAATTGGCTATTAACCCTACACTGTTTACACGGTGAGTAATTTAACGTTCTTTTTAACGTTAATTAGGCTGCGTTCGGGGAGCGCGCTATCAGCGCTATTTGCTTATTCTATCCTTGTTTTATACCTGATGAGCGATAAAGACAGAATGATGCAATAGCGCTAATAGCGCGCTCCCCGAACGTAGCCATATGGAGTGTATTTTATATCCCAACATTATATTTCAATTTTCGTTGTTCTCTTTGCTAATTTACAATTAAATAAAAGTAGGTAATACTCTATTTATCTTCTAAATAAAAGTTGACAGTATTCTATTTATCTTGTAGATAAAGACAAGCGTAAAAGATAAGCGTTCTTCCTCAATTGTGAAACAATTTGTGCAGCATTCGATCGAAAGAAAAAGTTTTAATATCTATGAATTTAGAAGTTTTTGAGGTTGGGGTGTATTTTATACGCGAATAGGATTAATAAATCGTTTTCCTTAACGTCGTTTAGTAAGAAGAAAAAAAAAATTTGCTTCTGCCGAAACCCGGGATTGAACCGGGGACATTTAGATCTTCAGTCTAACGCTCTCCCAACTGAGCTATTTCGGCTCGTGAGGAGGACGTTCGTTGGCAGTCTGAAAAGGCACTCTTACAATATACGCAAGTCACGTATGATTCTATATATAAAGACATCGAGATATCATCAATTAATTGTACATACGTATTATTTAAAATTACAGTACATAATTGTATAATTCTTATTTAATCTCTATTATAGCTTTTATTTATTTTCAAATATTTTTCGAAAAGCGAACGAAATTTCTAAATAATCAATAAACTTTATACTGAATTTCTGTTGTCATATTTAGACGTTATGAGATTTCTCATCATTTAGAGTAAAATATTATAAAAATGAATAATATTTTTTATCGATGTAGATTTTGTCCTCACTTTTTTTTATTTGCACTTTCTATCGTGTAAATTCTGCATAATTAAGACAGTTATTTACGAGGCAATATTAATCACTGGTATATTGATTAGTATCGGGGTCAGATTCATATGTGTTGCAATCATCTTGAAATTTTCTCCAATTTTTTTTTTCCAATCTTATCCTTCGTATGTCAAGTGATTGACAGTAAACGCACGTTGCAAAAACGCGCATTCTATGAAATGCTAAGGTTACTTACCAAGAGCGGAAGGGAGGGAGAGCTGTTTTAATTCATGGTCGTGATTCGAGCGAAGGATCTGGAAGAAACCACTTACAGGGCCAAGGCGATATATGTTCCGACAATAAAATGCGTGGATATATAATAGAAGCACACGCAGTAAAGAAAAGAGGAAAAAGTAAACCATTGTATACTTATTGTTAAATTTGTAGTGTCAAATTATACTCAATTTGAGTCAATTTTAACCATTCCCATAAGTCGCCAGTGTTCCCCTACTTAACATGTCGTTAATTTAACTAAACCAATGAAGTTAAAATAAGACTGTTTGGTGTTAAAATAATAAATTTCGACACGACGTGGTAATTAAAAATAACAAAATATTATTTAACTCAATGTATAGGTTTAAATTTTATTCGATAATATTTAACCGTATTTATTAAATATCTTCATCTTTTTTATTATACATATATATAAAAATTAAAAAATAGATCTTGGATTCGCTCAGGTCTTGATATCTATACTTCTATAACGAGTATATTTCCATCGGAAAACGTACTGGATTATTAAAGGAAACACTCTCTCATGGATAATTTTTCGTTACTCCACCAATTAGATACTTCTTGGTTCTTTTTGACCGAGATATGCGAAACGTTTGAATCTTGAATAATAAGTGCTATTTCAGAATAGTGTATTATTCGCACAGCGTGCAAGTAACATTGGAGTATCCGCTCGCTCGCTTCCTCGGTGTGTTGACAATTTAAACGTGGACAATTCAACGTGTTTCCTGTGACGTGCGACGAACAACAATCTGCGTAATCTTCCAGTAATCTTCCGTCGTTAAATCTAAAATCGATGAAGATTTATCCCGCCTTCGAATCCCCTTAAGCCGCTTATTTGTCACGCAGAAAGAATATTTTACGTATACATATTTCAACATGTCTATATTTTTATTTCTACATTATACGATAACATATATCTTATTTGTTGAGATAAAAATGAATTCGTGCGCGACCCAGATGTCTTCTAGAAGCACCAATGCCAAGTCAACTCCGAATCCCGCGACGCGGAGAACTGCATAAATTTGCAAAGTTCGGGCAGAGTTTTGCGCTTGGCGAGTGCTGGGGCTCGCGTAAATAACGATCGCGCCTCATTTCGGAAAGGCAGAAAGAGCGATATATTCGCGGGACGTAGAACGGGAGAACGAGAGAAAAAGGGAGACGAGGACGCGGCGACGAGGCCGCGCGTCCGCGACGCTCTTCCTGCCTCGGGACTTAATTGTCGGTACGCGGGCGATCGGCACCGCGCCGTCGTGGCCGTCGGTGCGTCGGTCGTCGGCGTCCCGCGTCAGTCGTCGTTTCGTACGCCGAGCGGCCAAGTCGAGCGCACGTGGACGCAGTGGAAGTCGCGTGGAAGCGTGCGCGCGTCACCATCCATCCGCCCGTCGTCGTTAGGAAGGAAGAGGAAACGAAGAAAAAAATAAGGAAAACGGGGGCCGACGGCGACCAGGAAAACGGAGCGATGGCCAGCTTGAGGCAGACCCCGCTGACGTGCAGCGGCCACACGAGACCCGTGGTCCACCTCGCCTTCTCCGACGTCACCGAGTCCGGGTACTTCCTCATCTCGGCGTGCAAAGGTGAGACATGAGTTTTGCGCGAAACACGGGGGCGAGACCCCGATCGGCCTAGACCGATCGTCGTCGCGTCTCTCGCTCCGATTTCTTTTCCCCCTTCCCTCCCGACTCCCGATCGGTTCGGCCGCACGTCCGATTCTCGATCGCCTTGGCCCGATTCTTTCCGGTCGCTCCCAAGGCTCCGCGAGGCTCTTCGAGGTTATATATGCGCGTACGCTCTCGACCTCGACGCCGCTTCGCGCGCGATCTCTTCCTGCCTGTCGCGACGCGACGGCAGCTCGATTCATTCGCGTCAGGAGATTGAACGGGATTAATTAAACCATTAACGTGCCCCGTGTGTGACGCACTGCAGCAAATGTAGTTTGATGAGTCATTATTATTAGTTGAGGTTAATCGAAGAGCTTTAAACGCTTTTATTTTCCACGATGTTCCACGCAAGTCATATGCTTGATACATGAAAATTTTTGGATTATAAAATGATAAGCAATTTTGATTCTTTCCGAGCTTTAACTTCTCTAAATACTCTGCAAAATAGATATTTTTGAAGCATAAAATGTATTGCGTAATATAATATTTGGTATAAAAACATTGCTTCTCTTTCAAAGATATATTAAGTTAAAATATTTGGAAAAACTAAAGCTTTGGAAAAGAGTATTGTTTACAGTAAAATATGCTTTGAATATGTCCATCCTGTGAAATAATTTTTGCGAAAGCTGAAGCTTCGAAAGAGTTAAAATTGCTTATTTCCTAATTCAATGTGTTATCAATTATATTTTGGAATTATTTGGAAATAAATCGACTTAAATGTCTTTTCATATTATACATACATATTTATCAATGACACATTTAGTTATTATAAATGATATTATGTGGATGAAATATTTAGGAGCAAATAATTTTTTTTAGATGGCAAACCTATGTTGCGGCAAGGCGACACTGGAGATTGGATCGGTACGTTTGAAGGACACAAAGGGGCAGTGTGGGGTGTAGCTTTAAATCCAGAGGCTACGCGAGCTGCGACTGGCGCAGCAGATTTTAATGCCAAAGTCTGGGACGCGATTAAAGGAGAGGAAGTCCATTCCTTTCAGCACAATCATATAGTTAAATCTGTCAATTTTAGTACCGATTCCAATCATCTGTGTACTGGCTCTAACGAGAAGATTGTACGCATTTATGATCTTAATAAACCAGAAGCAGCTCCACAGGTAAAATTATATAAACTGATAAACCGTTTGTTCTTTATCGAGGAACTTCCCGAACTGGTGGCGCACTAGTACACAATAAGTTAGAGAGACAAGTATTTTGTTTTACTCTAACTTATCGCACCAATGTGTCAATCAGTTCAGGAACGTTCTTCGAAAAAGCACAGATGGAATGATATAAATACGATTTACAATAATTATCTGGGTTAATGTAAAATGTTTCGATTTCTTTCTTTTTCAGATCTTCTCAGGTCACACCAGCGGTATTAGGCACGTCACTTTCTTCGACAATAACACCGCTTTAATTACCTGCGCAGATGACAAGACACTGAGGGTATGGGACAGAAATAGCGGGCAAGAAGTTAAGAGACTAGACTTCCCTGCGGTTCCAAGTTCCATGGAGGTGTCGAAAGATGGAAACATTATTACTACCGCTCACTCTAACATTGTTACCTTTTGGGACAGCAAAGAGTACGTAACATTTTTTCTCCTTGTTATAACAGTTCTTCGAAGAGTCATTCTAGACGAAAGAAACCTTGGGTTTCTCCTAGTTTTGCTCCAATTTGAGAAGAGGATATAGGCTTTTTGCCAAGCTATCCAGCATCCCATTATAAAATTATTAAATATTAAAATAATATCAAAACATTTTTATAATAATGAAGATTAACGCTGTTTTCATATGGAAATAATTGTTTCAATTTTTCAATTTGTCAGATTAACCAAGATAAAAGAATTTATGGCCCCGACTCAAGTCAACAGTGTCAGCTTGCATCCGGATTGTACTATTTTTGTGTGTGGTGGGGAGGACTTCAAAATGTACAAGTTTGACTATAGTACAGGGGCGGAAATAGGTAAATTTTTTTATTTTCTGTAATTTAGCAACTTTAATAAAAAATAATCCTGACTGTATGTAAAATTTGAATTTACAGAATCTTTCAAGGGACACTTTGGGCCTGTACACTGCGTACGCTTTTCACCGGACGGTGAATTGTACGCTAGCGGATCCGAGGATGGTACCTTGAGACTGTGGCAGACCGTAGTCGGCAAAACCTACGGATTATGGCGCTGCGTGGAACAGCCGCCCACAATACAAGAAAATGTCGCCGTGGTTAATAATAAACAAGAAGTTCCTGCAAGTTAAACTTGAACCTCAATAAGACAAGAAAATCTCCAGATGTCTTTCCGAAAGCCTAAAAGCAGACCTCTCGGACCAAACTCGAGTGGATGAATATTCTGTAAATTAAAACGCGTCGAATATTTATGATTTGGGCCGCCGGAAATTCTTGTAAATAACTCATCCATCTAGACAGAGATCGCCCGCCTCCACCGTGGCCTTTATTCCAAAACTACAAGTGAGGACCAATTTCAGAGCTCGCGGAAGTGCGGGGGATACGGGATTGTTTGTATTACGAGGAGAAAACAACAATGAAAAAGAAATATTAACATTTATTAACATTATACATGTCACGTTATTATAATACAAAATTAGGTAGAGATGTAACGAGAGAAAGAAAGACAAGTTCATAACGAACGTTGCATTTGTATTTCTTCCGAGCCGATACCGTTCATCATTCAAACACACGAAACGACATATCGATACGTGACGCTGACACGTACCACACAGCACACATGATATCGCGTGTCTATTTTGACATGCTTTGTAATCATTTCGATCTTAATTTCCGCAGTAACGTAATATCGCCATAATGTACAGGACGACAATCCAATACAAGCCGTTTGCTTGTACGCGCGTTTATCTACTGCGTTAGTCCTGGCAATGACAGGTGTTCTAATCTCCTTTTGAAAAGATATCAAATATAATCTAATTACGTAAAAATTCAAATTGCTTCGAATATTATTCGAAACCGGAAAGTCACTTTCAACAATTTTTCTGTTTCGAATAATATTCAAAATTTATGTTATATTCTACATGATTCAATGTGTCTTGAAACCATCGCTACCTCCTAATTCAAGAAGTTCCATGTCCCGTTCGCGTGTCTTTCCGCTCTCTTTTATTTTTCGACGATGCGATCTCGTCTTCTTCGGTGAACTACTTGCGTCTTATCATCTATATTTACACGCCGACAGGTACTCTTTCTTTTATCTTCCGTTAAGTATCTCCTGCGTCATGCGTATGTTTAAAACATGCTCACATGTCCCCCCCTGTCTGTCCGCTGTATTTGTTTTTTTCCCTTTATAGTATTGAGCTTGAGCACGACTGACCGGTTATGAAATTTTAGGATCGCGTTTGTCGTACAGTCTCTCGAAGTAAAGGCAGTGCGTTTCCTGCGTACAATACGATAAATCAGTTAACAAAGAGTTATGAATTTTAAGTCTTCCCATCTCTTTCGGATTCAGCCGATGAATTGCGAAAGGTCGGGCAGTTTGAAGCCGTTGAATGAGGCTGGCGTCGGCGAACTTCTTATATTGTTCGTGTGTGGCGGGAAACCAGAGAAACCCGAGCCGCTAGGAGTGGTGAACTGTTGTAGCCTCGCGTTACTCTCCGAGGCTGCCAGCACGAAACCGCATTGGGCGGTGCACACGTCGTCCCGCAGAATCGCCTCTCGAGAAGCCTCTCGTAGAAGTTGATTGCAGTCCGTGACTCTCAGTGAGGCGCATTGCGTCTGCAAAAAGGAGAGACTTGTTTTTAAGGTCTAATTTCAAGATTATAGATTGTTGTATGTATACGAGTACATAAGTGTTGATTTAACACTTCTTTTTTTTCTATATATGGTAAAAAGATGAAGTTTCTTTGGTTCGAGTTGGAAACAGGAAGATTCGAGCTTTTATGCTTTTCTTTTCATTCAGAGAACATACTTACGCCTTCATTGGTGCAAACGCAACTAGTGCAAGGCGTAGGGAAGCCAGACTCGCCGACCGCGACGTTTCTTCCGCCGATCTGACAGCCGTGTCTGGTCTCTCGCCAGGCGGAGAAGTCCATGTGGGGCATGGAGCTGCACGGTACGCGCGGGTTCAAGAAATTACTGGGTAGGTCGAACGCCGCTCTCTGCATGTCCATTTGGTGGTTCATGTTCTCACACATCACCTTGGACAGGGTAGTCTTGCGTATCTCCGCCATCTGATGCTCGGTAAAGCGGATGTTGGGATCGTCGGTCTCGTACCAGAAACGATCGCACTTCCTCGACTGTCTGAACTGAATGGCGATGATGCAGGCGAAGGTGGGCCCGACCAGGCCACCCTGAAGCGGTCGCTCGCTCATACCGCCCGGGAAGAGATCGATGTCGTCCACGGAGGCGTATATGCGTTTCATGCGAGCTATCACTTCCGGCGCCATTTCCCTGGACAGATCCTCGAACGTGGTGGCCTTCTTCAAGTTACAGAGCGCTCGGTAGTGATTGTACGACGGCAGTCCGTGATCGCGGGCCCGGTGAATGTTCAGGGCTATCAGATCCACGCCGGAGTGCGGGATACCGCGTTGCTCGAACAGGTGATTGGTCACCTCGCCGGTGATGAACTGATCCAACGTCTCCATCGGCGTGGCGACCAAGCCACATATCATCTCGTCGATCATGTTCTCCTGATAGAGCATGTCCGGATTGAAGAATCCGTCACGCAGCAAGATGGGCGGATCGATGTTCTGATAGTTGCGGTCCATGCGCGGCAAGTGCGGCCGCAGCAAGGAATGACCGATTCGGAAGGCCGCGGTGGCGAACTCATTGAGCACGCTGGGATTGCAGGTGGGCGAGTACTCCTTGTAGTAACCTTGGGGCAATAATTTGAGACCGTACAGGCTGACGGCATTCCAGCCGAGAATCCTCGGCAGAAACTCGTTGTACGTGATGTGTTGCAGCATCGCGCTAATGATGCGTCGCGTCTCCTGGAACAATTTCTCGCCGTCCCAGTGAGGATTCACCTGTTAAAAAAAATTGTCATATTAACGAAGAAAAGATTGTTTTTATCTGGTTAGCAAGGTGTTAGCAATCCGCCGATTCCTAGTGTCAAATTATACTCAATTTAAGTAATTTTTACACTATTTCTGTTAGGTCGCCACTGCTCTTACTCAATTAATATATCGTTAATTTAACTAAACCAATCGATTAAAATAATAAATAGTTAAAAATAACAAAAAATTATTTAACTCAAGATATTGATTTGAATTTTATCCTTTAATATTTAACAGTGAATATATGACGACAGAAAGTTTTTTCCCATCCATATTTTAATAAAAAAGAGAAGACTTACGTGCCGCAAACCTTCCATCACGCGATTGTGTTCGCGTATCCACATGGTATGCATAACTGCCAGGGCCGGTTGCTCCGAAGCGCGACCGTCACCGCCGATGAAGCAGTACCCCGATCGCGCCTTGCACTCCGGATGCGTCGGCGATTGCGGCAATAGGTCCCTGCCGCGATTCGGGTGCGTCGTGATGTTCATGCGGCCGTTGAAGCCGCGCAGGAGGTTGCAGATACACGAGTTCTCGCCGTAGACCACCGACGCGTCCAGGAAACCGGTATTCTGATTCACCTGCTCGCGCGGACCCAGATGCTGCTGGCCCGGCAACGATCTCATCGACGGGAAGCACATACGCGCGCCCGACGAGACGTTCACGGTGGGATAAAAGTGATCGCCCGGCGGCACGGGGAACGGATTGCACTCGGGATGGACGGTGTGCGGCGAGTCGCACGATCGGCAGCTGGGAATCGACTCCTGAAAGCCCTTGTGGATGGGTGTCATCGTCAAGTCGTGATCCAGGAATTGCGCGAACTGCATCACCATCAGCGTGTAGCGATTGTGCAAATTCGATATGTCGGGGTGGATCACGGTGGAGATCACTCGGGGGTTCGGCAACGCCGCGCCGGTAACGGAGGTGCTTCTCGGTTTGGAAACGCCGTCCTCGTAAGCGGGCGGCAACAGGCGGGCGAAGGTGGTCAGCGATTTACCAAGGCTGGGATTGCGCAGATTGTTGCAATGACCCGACAGGGTTCGGTAGGGCGTGGTTGGATCGCATCGGGAATCGTCCACGGGACAGTGGACCTCCTCGTGATTCGTCGGCTTGTGATGGTGATTCAGGAAACCGGAGATATCGACGTTCTGCAGCAGGTCGGAGAATTCGTTCATGTTGGGGAAGCCCAGGACGTTCTCCGTGTTGTCGAAGATCTGTCGCCTCCTGCGCCGAAGACCGTGCACGCCATTTAGAATCTCATTCGTAGCCAATTCGTACATGATGGACGAGTTGGCGAGCAGCAGGGCGTCCTTGTTGGCTTTCGAGAAGCTGGCCGCGGTGCCGGCGGGTGATCGCGGGTCGGCGATTCTCTGCTCCAGCCAGGCGTTGTACTCCAACTGCTTCCGCTCGATTAGCTCCTCCTCGGCTCTCTTCACCGCGGCGGCGAGCACCTCGGGCTGATCTCCGGCAGAAGCTTGCACTGGCTCACCCGTGCTCGTGTTTATCGAGCTGTGCTGCATCATCGCAGGAAGTGGCAGCGGATCCTCGGTCCACGCCGCAACATTCAGGGACTCGTACTGCTCGCAGTTGATCCTGCTGTTCAGGTACTGGTCCTGTCGGATGAACACTCTCGGCTGGATCCTACGGATGTTGGTGTTGGCGCATAGAATACTAGCGAGGGACACCTTCCTGATCTCGACCAGCTGCGTCGCTGTCAGTCCTGACGGAGGGATGTCGTTCTCGTACCAGAAGCGGTCGGAATTTCTCATCGTCACAAACTGCTTCTTGAGAAGACACTCGAACGTTGGACCCACAGCGACGCCCGTAGCCGGAGTCTCCAGGATACCGCCCACGAGAAGATCCACGTCCTCCACGTTCGCGTAAATCGTACTTAGCATCTGCGCGTGCTCGGATCGCATTACTCTCGCTAGATCCGTGAAGTTTTCGATCTGTATCAAAGCGAATTGAAATAATTATTACAGCAATTGTATAGAGACATCGAAAATATCTCCGAAATAAGAACGATTTAAAAGGTTTCTTGATAAAATAAAAATTATTAATTTATTGATTACTGATTTATAGGCACATTTATAATTATTTTTGGATTATTAACTCACGAAGTTTTATTTTATCGTTAAAAAATGTTATTTCAAATGCAAGTTTTCTTGGGACCTTTTTTGAAATCTAATTCTATGTTATGCTATAAAGTATCACTATATCTCTCTCGTGCTGACCTTTGTTCGCCATTTTTGGTTTCATAAATCTTCTTTCTAATTGTGCAATTAGACAATACAAAAGAGTACCATGTTTAATAATGTATAATTTGATTTATGATATTTATTTTACCATGACAACTTCTTATATTTTTATTTTAGGAAACTAAAAAATGTGCAAAAATGATGGCGGTTCTTCAGAGATAAAAAAAATCACGTTGCTACTACTTCTTTATAAAAAAAAGGATAATAATCGTAGAATTTATTTGTGGTATCGAGCTTACCTTAACACTCTCTCCCAAACAGTCAACCAGGAACTTGATGTATCCGGGCACTCCGTGATCTCGTGCAATATGCATGGACCAGGCAGCCGCGTCCGGCGCGGATTCGAGACCGATGGCATTAGCGGAAGTGATAACGTGACTCTCCAGGTCCCCAATTTTATCGGCACGCGTCCAAACGAGAGCGCGGAGAGCTGCCATCGCCACTGCGTGGTACGTGCCCGCTTTGTTGGACGAAGAGTAGCCAGCGTAGAAGCCGTTCGCGAGTGGTCTGAGCTCGTGATCGACCTCTGCGGCTTCCCGCAATATCGCCGGCACGTACTCGTTGAGGGTGACGTGCTGGAGCTGCGCGACGACGATGCGGCGCGCCTCCAAGAAGAGCTTCGCGTCGTCCCAGTGCACGTTCGCCTCCGCCAGTCGCTCCGCCACGCGATTATGCTCGCGCAAGAAGACCCGATGCAGGAGCCCGAGCGCGTCCCGATCGGTCCGGTTGCACAACTCGCAGGCGCTCAGGTCGACCTTGCCGTCGTCGTAGGTCCTGAGCAGATGCAGCTTGTCATCGGTGGCGCCGTAGATACCGGAACCGTCCAAATACGCCGAGACACCGTTCATTTGCTCCCGCGTTTCGAATTGACAACCGTGCACCGTTAAACTCGGTACCGATCGCCAGTAACTCCTGCAGCCGAATCCTTCGTCGCGCATCTCGTAACACTCCGGATGCTGCTGCACGTTGGAGCAGCATTTATCCTCGGGACCCACGGAATGTATGGTGGCAGCGATATCCTGCAGCACCAGCTCCGACCAGACGCCGGAGAGACTAGTCAAACCCTCGTGACTTCCCACCCTCGGGGAGGATGTCAGAATACGGGAGATGACGTCGCTTGGTGCAGGTAGACTGTGAGTGCCCACCGATTGACGCGGTCTTGAGATGCCTGATGCGGACATATAAAAATACGAGCTCGTTAGAGTTTGGAAACTTCGTATCTTCGCTTTTTGTAATATTTTTTCTCTTTTTTCCCCATATTTTTATTTTTCTCTCATTATTCTTTTTAGCTTTAGATATAATTATGCCATTAAAAATTATATAAATTTTTTAAAACAGAGAGAAAAGCAACGTTCGTTTTTCAACGTTACGCTGTATCGATGCTTTGCGTAATTATAATAATATTCTTAAAAATTTTTACGTTATATGAATTTTAACTTATTCCCTGTATGGGACCGGGGTAGAATAGTCCTATGGTATGTTCTGCCTGTCGTAAGAGGCGACTAAAAGAACAATAAGTGACATAGGGCAGCAGCTAAGTCACTATCAGGTCGAGGCTGGAGAAAATTCTCGGCAGGCGCGATACTGAACACATACAGACGCCAATCACTGATTAGGCGGTTGTGATACTGCGATGTGAAAGACAAAGGGGAAATTCTACTACATTAATACGTATATACAGAGATCTGATAATGATGACATCTTCTGGAATGAAAGATTTCGGAGGTAAAATAGTCCCCGAGTCGGATCTCCGGGAGGGAACTACTTCGCAGGATGTCATCGACAAGATCAATAAAAAGTGCAAACTAGATGCAGCACTGAATTTTCAACAGTCTTTTCACATTTCATAAATTCGTATTTATAGATGTGCTTTACATAGAAATTAGTTTAAATTAACAAGAGAAAATATAAGTGTGACTAAAAAATGTTAATGAAGAAAGTTATGTGTGAAACAAGGGAAATGAAGAAATATGATGGCATTTACTTCGCATGTTTAATGCAACAGTTAATTGTATTTATGAAATACGTTCATGAAAGATGTACAATGTCATTTGTTTTTTCCGGACAAGCAACTTTCGATCGTTTGCACTTATTTCATTTTATTTTTATCCATGGGTATAGAATGGTTTCTTCTTAAGAGACTTCTTTGAATGAGTGTTGCTATTGAGGCAATTATAACTCTCTAATAGAAAGGATGAATGGTATTAATGAGCTTAAATACATCCATGACTAATTATCTTCGCGACTGTTACTCATCCAAACAGAAGGAATAAAAGATTAAGGTAAAAACAGATTTGATGATTGAAAAATTCAAAGAATTTCTTTAAATCTTTTATAACTATGATAAAATCAAAACAAGAATTGATTCTAATAAAAAGACATATCAAAAATGTTAAAATAAGATCTTTTAATATTATGTCTCACTTTTGTGAAAACAGTTTCGGAAATTGGAAAATTAAAATTATCTTTTTGCCAATTTGAACGGCATAATTTTCAATGACGTTGTTTTATATTTCATCTTCGATAATTGCAAAGATCACGAATATGGCGAGCGTGATGATAAAGTCGATTATTCTAAACGGAAAGCAGTTTTTCGAAATGAATACAATGGAAATCAAGAGTGTAGCATTACGCATGGAGTGCGAAGTGAGACAATATGAGAATATATCGGGATGCGAATACTTAGCACAAGGTGACAATTAATGCATCCCACGTTTGAATATGTCGGCACTCGATAAGTGAGTGCAGATTAACAAAATAGAACGATGTAATGATCATAAAATTAACGTCAACAATAATGCATCAATCATAGAGAAAGATATAAAAATATTTAATGTGTATATTAATGAAAATGCGCGAACAAATTTGACGATGTTTCAAATGCGGATGCACACGATGACTCACGCCGACACGACGCTACCGGCGAAGGAGCCGCGAAGGAGGCGGCTCTTCGTTCGGGCTCGAAAAGTGCAATGTGTGTCAAAATTCTGTGTCATGGTTACGCACAGGCGTCGCTCTTTAATGATCACGCAGTAAGTGTTACACACAGAGCGCCAATGGTTTCTTCCTACACAATGTACGCGTGGCCCTTTCATTCGTGACGCGCACAACTCATCAATGATGACGACAGCGCGTTTATGCTCGGCGAAAATGATTAATTTTTTCATCCTTTCCGCTTCCACCGCTCTCATCAATGAGATTTTTCTAACGGTAGGAAAAATAAGACCCATGCATAAATACTAAACTACTTTAACTGTGATAAATACTGAACTATTTTAATTGTGATGTTGTTTCTAATTGCGGTAATTTTTACATATTTATTAAGACAAACTTGGAAAAATTTTCTCTTAAATCTCGTCGTTTTTTTAATGCTTTTTATTAACAAACCGTTCATGCAGATTCATTTCAATATAGAAACTTGTTATGTATATAAAACACGAACGAATTGTGCATTTATTGTGTGTTCCAATTGTGACGTAATATATTTGTATATTAATTGAAAATTTTTGACTTGTATTAATAACTTGACATAACTTGACATAAATCAGATTTATATACGACCAATTCTTTTGTTACATAATATGACTGATTCTGAAAAATTGTCAAGCTAAAATTCTTTATTTCGTAATATATAACAAGGTATTTATCTTCTCGCATGATCATTCTGTCGTAAAAGCGCAATGAAAATTTATAGAAAGGCATTCAGCGATCATCGAGGTATTTTGGGGTCAACGACGTCGAAAGGCGCCGTCTGGCAACCACTGCCCACAGAAGAACCACAGTCACTTTCTTCGGTCTTCTCACTTTCATATTTTCGTTTGAATTCTTTTCCCGGAGATGGGCGCCAGCTGCCTGCCTTTCCTTCTCTTTTACGTGCGGGATATCGCCGAAAGTCCGGACTCCGAATAATTTGGTAGTGCGAATTTAATTCTCGCTTAGTTAGCACGAAAACATCAAGAGTTCAACTAACTTTAGGTAACCCTAATTCGCAAAGTTCTATTTACAATTTTACGTGTAACTGTAATACGAAAAATATTTGAAGAATCAGAATACACAACATATACGCGTATAATTAAAATATATTATTATATGTATTATATAAATATATTTTATATATTTAAAAGTATATATATATTAATATAATATATTAATATAATATATTTTTACGCGTATATATTCTTATTTATAATTTTATATGTGTGTGGATTATAAATTTTAAGTGTAGAGTCTTATCAGAGATTGAGCTAATTAATTTGACGATTTATCATTTATACTCTCTCAATATCCATATTTTCATGTAGTATAACTGATAACTGGATGCAGTTCTGCAATGCGGAAATAACTCCTTAAAACCTTATCTTTCTGCTAAAGCAAATTTCACGAAACGTTATAAATAAAATTCTGCGCCAACGTTATCTCAAATACAATGACCGAACTATAATATCCTCCTCAAGTACACAATTCTATATGTTATAAAAAACTTTAAATATATTTCTGTTTATTAATGCTAGAGCCTAACAAATGAGCGAGAAAGAAATTATTTAGTGCTCGATTTCGAAATTTATAACGTATATAACAAAATATATGATTTTATGTATAAAAGCGATTACATATACACGTATCCATCACAAAACGAATGTCCCGGAAACAAGGATAGAAGTGATCAGTACCGGGCGTCATAAAAAAAAAAAAAAAAAAACTAACCGACACTCATGCCGCCGCGCGGTGAAGAAGCACGCGACCGGTGGTAGGAAGAGGCTTTTTCTTTCCGGGAAAAACAGGGGAGAATGAAAGAGAGAGAAGTAACGGTGTTACGCGGTGCGGGCACACGTAACGGCCGGCACAAATGATCGACGCGCGACTCGCGTTCGCGGATCGCGCGCGAGATCCTCTATTATTTTATACCTAAGTGTCCGTGTTGCGTGCGCACACACGCGATGTTGCAATTGATATAGCGCACAGCAGGCCGGAGAGAAGACCCACTCACGAAACTCTCTATTTCAACAGGGCCCCCTCCCCCCGAGCACGCGCGCGCGCCTTTCCGCATGCTAATCCGCCTTCTCTAAGGCCCCGCGTATCGGCCATACCAAACGAGCCGACAACGAAGTGGATCTAGGCTCGTTTGTCTAACTAACACGCGCGTTCCAATTTTCACTTTCCATTCTCGATGCTGCATCAATCGGGGGGGGGGGGGGATGGTATTACGATAATAGACGGAAGTTCTTGTTCCAATAAACATCAATCATCTAAATGAAGGGAGATCACTTGTGAGGGCAATGTCTTATTATTAATTTTTAACGTTCTCTTCCCACTTTCAATGTTGAAATTCATAATTTTTCTCGCGACGACTACGAATACCAACGATGCTACTGGCCGAATTCCTCAACAATTACGTAATCATTTGTACGAACGAAAGTTTCGAGTCTTGATATTTTCTGATCTAAAAATAGATTGTGTATATGCGGTTTTTAAACTCATTATTCACGGTATTTAGAAATGCTCAATACCTCTCACATATTTATATTGATATGAACGCGTGTTCTATTTATTTATTTTGTCAAATAGGTAATTTAATATTTTGGGCGAAACAACGTGGTGAAGATATAAAAGGTATATTGTGCATTTTCTTACCATCCGAATACTCCGATGGCAATAATTTGAGGAACGGGGAACCCCTGGCACCCCAGGCAGGGTGTCTCACATTATTGCAAGCGCCGGAGGGCGTTCTGTACTTGCTCGGTGGACAGGGCCTTTCTGAACGGACTCGGCAAGTTGCGTTGACAGACTGTATCTTGTTTGCCCGCCTGGAAAGAGAAGTGAACTTTAATTATATCCGAGCAAACGGATACGATGAATCGAAGGGAACGAAGCTAAACGTATACGCTAACAGCAAGCGTATATATAAGCTTGAGTGATAAGAACTGGTAGGGTATACGGTTTTAAATCGTAATTCTTTCAAATCTTTTCGACCGTGAAAAAAATTTAACTTCCTAATCTTATTGAAAAAAATAAATCACTCGGAGTAAGATGCGTGAGAACATAATATAGAGGTCATTTAAAATTCTTAGGAATGTCTGTATAGTAATTTAATACAGCGTATGTAATAGTCTATTACTGGAAATTACCACTTGATACTCATTACAGAGAGTGAATATAGCAATCTCTTCCCAGTAATATATCAATCAATTTCCTGTAAAACAGTAATTGTTCGTTAACATAATATAGCTATTACTTCCCCTTCCATCATTCTTTCTTCTCTATTGCCTCTTTCATCTTTACTTCTTTACATAACGTATCGCTCTTAGTTTCTTTCTTTTTTTTTATTGCAAATCGTCGCGATATTATCGCTGGGATCGGAATTATTTTCTGAATTTTGCAACAAAATGGAAAAAAGAGATACTTTGGTATAATTAAAATTTATCTTATTGAAAAAATAGATAAATCTTACTAAATACATTTTTTTTGTAATAAAAGCGCGACTGTTTAGTTTACTGCCAAAGCAAAATATGTGAGAATCAATTTGACGTAGTTATAACAATTTGTCGTAGTTATAACAATTTGCGGATTCACTGAAACGAGATTTTCTGCAAATAAAACTCTCGTAAGAATTCTATAATAATCACGATATATTTGTCACGGCGGTGTAAAGCATGTAGGTTTTGCTGCCCGCTGGCAAGACTTGTTTTTTTTTCCTCGCGTCGCGGATCTCGCTATCTATACACGCTTCCTTTCGCTCGATGGTGGTAGAACGGAATCCAGTTCCGCTAGAAGCCGCGAACGCGTCCTTCCTGCTCCATTTCCCCCTTTTTCTCGCGCACGGCGCGCGCTTTTACTTTCATGGCCGAGGAAAAGAGCCGGCGATGTCGGCCGATCCGGCATCGGCATTTCAGTCACGAGGAAGATTTCTCGTGCAACACCATTGCCGGCCGCTATTCCCTTTCCTCGACCTCGAGAAGGCTGCTGGTCACGGGAGGAGGCGTGCACGAACATTGCGAGATATGTCATATGTGTACACGTGGCCATGATCGGCCGTCGTCATCATTGTCGTTCTCTAATGTCGCCAGCTCGTCGAAGCACGTGCGACAACTTGTCGATCGAGTCAATAAACTAGAAATCCATTCTCGTCGACAAAAGGAAACTAATAAAACTGTTGATACACGAGTTACTTCCGCTGGGAACGGCGCTTTTCTATTTGGAAACAGAGATAAACAGCTACTTTCTTGATCAATCTATATCGATCATATTTTTTTTATAATTGAAGGATTTAAAATATAAGAATATATACAACGTATGTAATTATTTTTATAATGTATCTCCAGTTTTATTTGATCTTTTGGAAAATTATACTTGGGAATTTGATGATAACGTCAGATAATATTTGCTGAGGGGGAGAGAAGAAATCTTGAATTTATTTAAAAGAAAAAGTTTATTTAAACGAAAAAAATCGGACGATTTCGTTCTTATGTCACCGGCACGCGAAAAATGCAAGTAAATCGCAAACGTCATGGCGGAATCAATTTCCTTCCTGGTAAAATCGACGACATTCCTGCGAAAAGACGGTCAACACTGTTCGTCTTTAGTATATATTGGCAGTTTTACAGCAATGTCTACATTTTAGCTTCCGTTATGCATATTGATTTTAGTTCAATTTCTCGAGAGAGAGAAATCGCTGAGCGCTACCGCGTAGCATTATACAAATTATAATATTAACGCGCGCCATTTTTTTTCATTTTACGTGAAACATCTGACATCGCGCTATATTTCACGTTGACCACGATGCAAATAGGTTGCATTCTCATGCGCCTTTACAGCGATTTCATGCTAATTGCTGTTAATAAATGTTTTAGTTATAAAAATAAAAAATGTTATGCAAACTGTTGGCGCGCCGACTGTCTAGCTAATTTCCGCGAATATCACTGGCAGATGTCACGAGGTAGTGATACATTAATTAAAACCCGGCCTCGCATATTGTATTTTTAAAATTTCCGAAATCTTTTAGATCCAAAGGATTCTTTTCTCCAGAATCATTTTTTGCAAGATGCATATACACAGAGCAAATTCAAAAAATTAGTTTTTACGAAAATTAATATTCTTTTAATTTTCTTTTCTATTTGACATGATGCAAAAAATAGACGTTTTATTCGCCTTTATTATCATTGTATCGCTATTGTTTGTAAGCTAAAATATTTTGAGTTGTTACAATTTCTTCATTCTTAGAAATTATTTATTTTGTATATATGCATCGTAATATAAATCCATGTGATTTAAAATGATTTATCAACTCCAATAAGGATGTCTGACCTCATAAAACATATAAAATGTATATAACAGAAACTAATAAATCAGTTTTAATATACGAGTATCCTTAAGACTCTTATCGAGCTAATATACATGTTGTTATAAGATTACAAATCTCATTCATTTATATATTTCAGAGAGATTTAAAAAAAGTAATAGATACCAATACCAAAAATTTGTGTAATCCTTGATCGATGGTGTTTTGGATGTTAATAGAGAAATAACATTCTCTCGAAGTCGAATATTCTCTTTTATCTCGCGGACCAGAAAATTAATTTCTCATTAATTACAGACGATCAGAGAGAGAAAGAGAGAGAGAGAGAGAGAGAGAGATCCGTTTGTCCTTGACGCCCACAATAGTATTTTTTTTTCTCTCCCGATCCGATCGTGACCCGACTTCATTATACATTCGACGACGTGCGTGCGCGCATACGTGGCTTTCGGAATTCCTGTACTATCACGGATCTTATTGAAATAGACAGATTATATAAAAGTTAATTTGGCAAAATTTTAAATTTCGCCGTCAGAATTTGTAAAAGCAAAATAAACCGGATTGTAATATATTACGGTCGTTAATCGTGCGGCGGCATGACTTGGAAAGTACGCGCGTTTTCACCGGGTTGCATTTCTCAGGAATTTATGGCCGGGTGACAAAGTGCTGTTTTAGCGATCGATCTGTATCTTCGAAAACAGAGATTAACTTACGATCGATAGGCGAATCTCTCCGCCTCGATGGCCGAGCGTGCTCTCGCTTGCAAATCATGATCTACCCCGTAGACGTACTCTGTAACAAGAAATGTGCAGACCGTTATAAACATTTATATCTTTTAACACATTCACATATAAAAATCGCGTTATGCACATTGACATTTAGGAGTGTAAAATTATTTATCTTTTAAATAAAAATTATTTCAACGGTTATAATTTTGAACGAATTTGGTTCCTTAAAAATTAAGTGATATCTAAAGATATTAGAATTGCTCTACCAAGAATAATAATCATTTTTGTGAAAAAATTAGAAATTTTTTATCGCATTGTATATTTTTCTTACATATTTCGAACAGAGAGTAAACAAAAAATCCTTGGCATACATGCTTCAAAACATGTATCGCTTCAGAATTAAAATCCCTGTGCCGTGATAACCGATTGCCAAACACGTGCACACGTGACGAGATAAAGATACGTGAATGAAAGAAAGCACGTGTAACGCGGCACAGGTTAAATAACGATCGCGCTTACTGAGATCCCTAACGAAGGATTCCCTCCGTCCCAAATCATGATGCAATCTTACAATGTTACGATTCTAATGTCTCATAAGCCGATTTTACGTGCCGACGTGAGAGCAGTCTCACTATTGTTCTTCGTTTCCTTTAAATTGGTAACGCCAGTCTCCGTTTCCTCCTTTACACAATTAACATTTCAGCAATTCACTCCTAAATGAACGACAAAATCAGTAGATCACTACGATACAGAAAATATTTCAAAATATTTCTATACATATCGATTTTTACAAAGTATTTTATTTGTATATATGGAGGGGTAAAAGCCATATTGGTGTAAGTCAAATTTTTTAAAATATTGACTCGTGTGCATAGATGCAATTTATATATTGTATAGATTCCCAGTAAGCAAGAAACGTCAAGAAACATTTCAACTACATTGGCATTAATGTTAAAACGTTGCTGTAATGTAGTTAAATGGTTTCTTGGTGTTTTCTTGCTTACAGGGTTGCATCTATGCACACGAGTCAATATCTTAAAAAATTTGACTTACACCTGGGCTTTTTACTCTCCATATATATTTTAATGAAATTTTAGAGAGAGAGAGAGACAGAAAGCGAGGCCGCAATATACAGTACACGCAACATACCCCTTGATAATTTCTTATTTTTTTATGAAACTACTGTGAGATTATCGCCGGATTAACAACCGATAAAAGAATTATATGCTACTACTTCGCCAATCACGTAATTGTGGTCTTTTGTGCAAGACCAATTTGACGGTTACATCCTGAAAAACGCTAAAGGATTTCTGAGAATTGCAAGGCTAGTCAGCGTGTGTTTTCTTGTAAATTATTCAACGTTCCTGTCCAAAGGTGATACCGCCACCGGTTATAAAGGTTGATACGGTCAATTACATTTATGCAAATGTAAAAAATACGTTAATCGTCGGAATGGTCATGGTTTCCTTCTTATTCTCCTATTAAAGTGGTATATGCTCGTAATAAATAAACAAAGCATGCTATTTTATCCCATTTCATAATCCGCAAAATATTTTAAACGTATTACTTCACTTGACAAATATATGCTATCGATAAAAAAGAAGATAAGGAGAGGATTAAAAAAAGTAGCTATGCAAAGAAGCGTTAATATATACGTGTCTCTTCTAAGCAAGCCTTCGTGCAAACTGTTGAAGTTTGTCCCGTGAAAATTGTTATCTTTTTTAAATGCCGATAAAAATGCCGATCTTGCATATCCTTTTCGCAAACCAGACATCTGTCGGATTTTATTAATCCGGATATATTCGCCCAATAGAGAGAGATTGCACATTTTCTGCGTGTGCATACCATTAACTATAATTATCATTATCTCCATACGTACACGTCAGCATAAATCATTCTCGGCGTTATAATACGTCCGGCTTAATTTTCTTGACAAATACAACGTTGCACGTGAAAGAAAAGGTGATACTTTAGGCATGCTAAGCTCCTCTTTCAAGGAAATGTAAAACAATTTGCAAGGATGCTGCGCGGACAGGGATTGAAAAACGTTGCGGCGACGACGCGAGTCTATGGCGAAATCAGGCCGCGGGGTGTTAGCGTCACCTCGCTAAGAGTGGCGCGCGAGATGAATGAATAATGTATTAACGCAAGACGTAATGCTCTTTTTTTTTCTGCGGTAAAGTGCGCTTACCGGAAATATCGAACTGGCTGACTGTCGACGGTAGTGCTGGCACCACAATAACCAATATACACAGCAGTACCAGGCTGCCTCTGAAACCAAAATAGAGGAATACCATCACTGACCATTGAAATAATTTCAAGGATGATTGTTAAATAATGCAGTCACAAATAAAGTGCAAATATTTTTCCGTGGGATCTATTTTCGAAGAGGCTTAGAAAACACCTGGGCTTGTTAAAATTAAAATATCTTTTAAATTATTTCGTAGGATATAACAAAACGCGTTATTGAAATAATAATAACAACGTGTTAAAATTAATTTCTGTTAATAATAGTGACGCGACTGAAGTTTATATTTAACATATAAAAAAGATATTAGATATAAAGAACCAATTTTATTAAATTACATTTTTTTCCTTTAAATAGTTAATAATATAAACAATAATCACAAAAATATGTAGAAAGGATAACATTACAATTGCGCGACAAACGTATTTTCTATTTATTTATTTATAACATATGATACAAGATTTGAGTACTATTAAACCGAAATAACTTTATTCTTCTAAAAAAAATCATATTTAATATTTTAGTAAGATTAGTACATATATTTTTTTGTAATGACAACATCTTGTCTACCACGAAAAATTTCGATATAAATTATATCAAAGAAAAAGTAAGCAAAAAGGTATCCAGATTGTCCATCGTATTCGTGAAAATATATGGCGTATAACGACATTGCAAATGCTTTCAGGTAGTACTTTCTCTGTGAGGGGAAAGAGAGAGAAAAAAAAGATCAAGAACAAGCCGATTGAATTCGTCGCGTTTCCGACACGAGAATCCGCTTGCTCGCTTTAACCGGTGTTCATTCCGGTTTCGCGATCTTGCACATTAACAATAAGCGTTGATTTTATTTTCACGCAACTTTGAATTATTTTAATCAATTATTACATATCACACGAACCGAAATAGAACGTTATCATAATTAATATAATACCCTTAAGTAATTATATTTTACATTTTACGGTTTTAACAAAAAATACATAAAAATACAAAATAAAATTTATATAAATGAGCAATTCTATATTCGAAAATTGGAATAAATTGGTTCTTAGTAAAAATTCACAATTCACCAGATAATAAAGTTTTAAGCAAAACGTGAGTATGAAATTTAGCGTGATTTAATAAAGTCCAGAAATGCCAGATTTGCGAGAAAGCGTCCAATCTTTTACGCCATATGGTTCACCGGTTGTATATATCTGATAAACGATCAGCGAGGAAAAGTTCATTTGCATGAAGATTGTCTCACTGGCCGTGGGGCACTTTTCTAAAGACTTTTTATCTCTCACCTACGCGTAAAACAACGACAGATACGACAGCGTATATATTTTAAGTATTATCTCGAAGCGAGATTATTATATGGATATGCATGTGCACGAACCGTATGATTGAGAATCGCAGACTTTCAACAATAACGT
>NW_027270483.1:0-6089 GCF_030848805.1 Temnothorax longispinosus | reverse complement strand
CAGCAAACCGTGCTGCTAGAAAATAAGCTTAATGAGGACGCAGTGGACAAGAATCTGCTGCACATTCATGATTGGATCTGTTGGCATATCGCCGATATTCTGCTAGCATTAGGCTGTTAGGGATAATTTTTCTACAGCAAAGCGAGTAAATTTGGCAAGTTGGAAAAATGGTTGTTCATCTTTGTATTTATCAATGTAACGAATAGACGAGTAAAGCACAAATATGCGCGCTAATACGAGAATAACATTATGCGAGCCACGGTGGGCTATGTCAAACTACGCAGCCACAATAATGTGAATGCGTATAATGTATGTAATAATAAGGTATAAATCCTTATAAATATTCCTTTATATATTAGCGATATGTAATGTTACTTTGTAGGTATTATGCCTTCCCAAACATTCTCTCGTTGTTTATTGCGGCGAATCGTCTTTTCACTGTAATGCAAGAATCTCTCTTAATAATCTCTTCAATAGTTATTGAACTATTTTTACTTTTATATCATGTATTATAATACACACATTCAAAGATTACCTTTTGCTTCACATAATATATTCTTTTCGAGCTCACGTTCTTGTCTAGCTTTGGCAAGTTTCACACCCAATGCACCTGTAACTAATCTAGCTAAGGCGGCGAATGTTTCCGACTACTTTTCGACATCTATTGCGTTCATGCGTCGATTGCGTGTTATTTAAAATTTTTGTAATTACATTAAAAATGGTCAGATATAGGCCAAAACGTTTGTAAATTAATTGTTTATTAAATATCTTAACAGGAACATTTTGTTACGGTTTTGCGCCCGATTTTTTGTACGTTTTGATTTGTAATTAATTGAGCCTTTCAAGATTATTATTAAAAAATGTCATATGCCATATTGTATATAATTTTATCTTTAGTTTTTTATTTACCTATCAACGATTTTCCGTATCTAAAAAGTACCATTTCGACCCTCCTAAATAATTCAACTTTTTTGAAGATATCAATCTGCACTATTTAAAAATTAAACATTTTTAAAGAAATCCATCTTTTTCCTTTATTTTTATTCAAAGTTCATTAAAATAAAATATTAAATAAACAATGTTTATCAAAATGACTATAAAATCGTCAACTACAATGTAGACAGATGTTTTGTGAACTATTCAGATTTTTTTAAATACTTTAAGGTAGAGAAAATAACGTCGGATGCGACAGACGCACGTATGCATTGCGAAGGTAAAAAAAAAACGTATGCAGGTGGAGGGTTAAGCAGTAATTGGATATTTGTTTAAGTTGAAATAAATTTTATTACTTCCAAATGCAAGTAAATCCAACAAATAAATTTGTTAAGCTCTTGGGTCATGTTAGATCGTAACGTCAGAGGCGAGAAATGACACACTGAGAATTCTTACGTGTTATTTTAAAATAAAAAGATATTTGGATAAAAAAAAAATTACTTTAGACCGTTTTATAAAATGTTCAGAAAACTATCCTTTTCCCTCGAAAGTTAATAAATAGCCGTAAAATGAATGTGATACGAAACCTAGTCATGCGCTGCTCAATAAGCTTGCATGACTAGGCTTTGTATCATATTCATTTTACAGCTGTTTATTAACTGTCAAGGGAAAAGAGTAGTTTTCAGAACATTTTACAAGTGTATTAAAGCGATCTGAAGTGTTCTTTTACTTAAATATTTTTATTTAAAAATAGCACGCAAAGATTCTCAGCGTGTCATTTCTGATGTCACGATCTAACATGGTCGCAGCGAGCACTTAGGAGCCTTAAGCCGTTGAAAGTATGTAAAATCAAGAAATTGAATTTCTAGAGTTAATCAAAATAAATTAAATTAAATCAAATTAAGATGACATAAAAGTTACTTGTTATATATAAAAATATTATACGAAAATATGATATTCACCTCTGTGATTTACAAAACTGATAACATTTGTTTAAATATATGTAATAATGTAGTACTTGACAGAGTTAATTACGTGTCTTCAGACATGCATCACAATCTAAGCGATATTATCTATTTTCTATCTGTCACAACAACTCATTGTAACACAGAGGAGATTTAGAGATATCACTGATTATATCTCTCACTTATACACAGAAGCTATAAATTTCTCTATTTAAATTACTACAATCTGAGAATACGTTCGTTTTGGGGGATGATCAAAGTTGCTTCAGCTTGAGCGATCTAAACTCAAAACAAGCTATGCTCAGAAGCCTTCTTCTTCCAGTTTTCTCTTTCCAAAAGAATTTTGCGACTCTGTAACTTGGTTCCACTTGACGTGCCATATCTATTAGGCAGAGCAATTTCTTAATACACCGATGAATACACTGAAATGATAAAATACATGATGATAAAATATATAATAAAATATATATTATAAAAATATATACAATGATATCTATAACAAAATATTTGCCCTACGTGTCATATACGCTAGATAATATCACATATATTGTCCGATGTCTGAATAAGGAAAATAAGGATTTTAATAACTTAACCGTTTCCCTTGAAGCTTTGCATTTAAGAAAGCCATTTCTGAGACGAGATCAACTTCTTCCAACATGTTTAACAGATGATCAGGGGTTGATAAATTAGGCACATGAAAGCAGATATTAAATGCTGAAAATAATTCAACATCATCTACTTGTCTGCAAAAAGAAATATATTATTTTGTAATTTAAATAAATTATATGTATGTTTTTTAATAATTTTACTTCCTGAAAAAAAGTTCTTGTTTTACCTGCTAGTAGAAAGGCACAGAATCAACAGTTTGCAACCACGCGACTCGCTGATTTAATGCGATGTCCGATTACCTAAAATATATATAGATAACATAATACATATTAATAGTTATGTTTATAAAACATTTGTAATAATTTATAATAATTTATATATAACAATTTGTAATAATTTATAATAATTTATAATAATTTTTATAATAATTTGTAACAATTTCTAATAATTTCTAATAATTTTATATTTGTCGGAATATACCAGGAAGATTTTCTTTAATTTCTCTCTTTTACACTTATATTAAATTTACTTTTACCTATTTACTTCCTTATGTATCAATTAATATCTTACCTTTCAATCACTAGCTGTCATTCTTATTACTTATTTGACACTTCGTATACATGATCCGTATCAAGAGACACATGAGTGTCTCGCGCCAAGTACACGCGGAGCGAGACCGACCGTGACTCTTTTACGCGACGCGACGGGTTGCGAGTACCCGAGATGTTGAGATCTCGATAACGAGTGAACGGATCAAGTTCTAAGTAGGCTTGATCGATAGCTTGGGGTCCAATTAGGGGGGGGTTTCTCTCATAATATTCCGCTACGTGCCCTACGAGCGGAGATATTGCGACGCAAAGTCCAAATGTGAAAATTTATTTTTAAGATACTCCTCCTCCTCCTCCTCCTCCTCCTAACGCCGACGTCTCAATATTATTATGATTATCAGAGAAACGTCCCTTTTACTTTTTCGACGCTGGCGGCGCAGGTATCGCCAGTTTCGATATCGCGCGCGTATTTCGAAATTAGGTCGATAGACTTATCGGTCAGGAGGAAGATTTCTATTTAGGTAAATTAGGTAATATATAATATATATTGAGTCAACGGAAAAGAAGGTTCTCTACGCTTGGCAGAAAGTGCCGCTAGGGAATTTTTAAGTCGATTCTTATGAATCAAGCTTGAATTCGATGTCTAGGTATCCCAGGTTGCCGATGACGAGGTCCAGATAGTGCGCTTCATAGTTTTCGGTGTCCAGGTGTAATAATACGTTGAATTCGATGTCTACGTGTCCCAGGTTGCCGATGACGAGGTCCACATAGTGCGCTCCGTAGTTTTCGGTGTCTACGTGTATTAATACCTTGAATTCGATGTCCACGTGTCCCAGGTTGCCGATGACGGGATCCAGATAGTGCGCTTCATAGTTTTCGGTGTCCATGTGTAATCGTACGTTGAATTCGATGTCTAGGTGTCCCAGGTTGCCGATGACGAGGTCCACATAGTGCGCTCCGTAGTTTTCGGTGTCTACGTGTATTAATATCTTGAATTCGATGTCCACGTGTCCCAGGTTGCCGATGACGGGATCCAGATAGTGCGCTTCATAGTTTTCGGTGTCCAGGTGTAATCGTACGTTGAATTCGATGTCTAGGTGGCCCAGGTTGCCGATGACAAGGTCCACATAGTGCGCTCCGTAGTTTTCGGTGTCTACGTGTATTAATACCTTGAATTCGATGTCTAGGTGTCCCAGGTTGCCGATGACGGGATCCAGATAGTGCGCTTCATAGTTTTCGGTGTCCAGGTGTAATTGTACGTTGAATTTGATGTCTACGTGTCCCAGGTTGCCGATGACGAGGTCCACATAGTGCGCTCCGTAGTTTTCGGTGTCTACGTGTATTAATATCTTGAATTCGATGTCCACGTGTCCCAGGTTGCCGATGACGGGATCCAGATAGTGCGCTTCATAGTTTTCGGTGTCCAGGTGTAATCGTACGTTGAATTCGATGTCTAGGTGGCCCAGGTTGCCGATGACGAGGTCCACATAGTGCGCTTCGTAGTTTTCGGTGTCTACGTGTATTAATACCTTGAATTTGATGTCCACGTGTCCCAGGTTGCTGATGACGGGATCCAGATAGTGCGCTTCATAGTTTTCGGTGTCCAGGTGTAATTGTACGTTGAATTCGATGTCTAGGTGTCCCAGGTTGGCGATGACGAGGTCCACATAGTGCGCTTCGTAGTTTTCAGTGTCCAGGTGTAATAATACGTTGAATGCAATGTCTAGGTGTCCCAGGTTGCCGATGACAATGTCTAGATAGTGCGCTCCGTAGTTTTCGGTGTCTACGTGTATTAATACCTTGAATTCGATGTCTAGGTGTCCCAGGTTGCCGATGACGAGGTCCACACATAGTGCGCTTTGTAGTTGTCGGTGTCTACGTGTATTAATATCTTGAAATTGATGTCTAGGTGTCTCAGGTGTCATAGTGCGCTTTGTAGTTTTTGGTGTCTAGGTGTATTAATAACTTTAAATCTGAATGTAGGACACGTAGATATCGAATTCGAGGTATTAATACACGTAGACACCGAAAACTACGGAGCGCACTATGTGAACCTCGTCATCGGCAACCTGGAACACCTAGACATCGAATTCAAGCTTGATTCATAAGAATCGACTTAAAAATTCCCTAGCGGCAGAATCAAGAGACACGGTAGTGTCTCGCGCCAAGTACACGCGGAGCGAGACCGACCGTGACTCTTTTACGCGACGCGACGGGTTGCGAGTACCCGAGATGTTGAGATCTCAATAACGAGTGAACGGATCAAGTTCTAAGTAGGCTTGATGGATAGCTTAAGGTCCAATTAGGGGGGGGGGGGGTTTCTCTTATAATATCCCGTTCCGTGCCCTACGAGCGGAGATATTGCGACGCAAAGTCCAAATGTGAAAATTTTTTATTAAGATACTTCTTCTTCTATCTACTTCTAACGCCGACGTCTTATATGACACTACAAAAAGGCGTGATATCCGTACAAAATTACCTTTTTCAAAAAAAAGGTAAAAAAATGCGCCAAGTACACGCATAGTAGTATATATGTATTATGTTGTTACCTCGAAAGAAACAAAGTGGTAGTATTATACCTCGAAATAACACCCTGTACATATTGTTTATACAATGCGTAATACTACAAAAAGGCGTGATATCTGTACAAAATTACCTTTTTTAAAAAAAAGGTAAAGAAAGGCGCCAAGTACACGCATAGTAGTGTATATGTTGTTACCTCGAAAAAAAAAAACAGTGGTAGTATTATACCTTAAAAAAATCTAAGTGACAAGTGGTAGACGAAATCTTTGTATCTTGAAAAATCTCGAAAAAACTTAAACAGTAGTATCTTCACCTCGAAAAAAAAACAAAGTAGTAGTATTATACCTCGAAAAAACCTAAGTAACAAGTGGTGGACGTAATCTTTGTATCTCCAAAAATCTCGAAAAACCTAAGCAGTATTATTTTTATTTCCAAAAAATTATTACTCAAGTGATACACATCACAAAATTACGTTACCTTATCAAAAAATGAGTCGCGCTTCAAGTGATCC
>NW_027270482.1:0-5748 GCF_030848805.1 Temnothorax longispinosus | reverse complement strand
TATATTAAATATTATTGAAATGTAATTATTACAAAGTTGACACACGGTTAGATATTTTGTTTGTACTTGTTCAGAAATTGATAAATGGAAATAAACACCGTAAGATAAATAATGTAAAATGACACATTTTTGTTAATAAAGTGATAGACATTTGAGAAAAAATAACGGCTTACAAACCTGTTTGATCCACAATTAATCAAAGATTATATTAATTGATCATAATATATGATATACCTACATATTCTCCTTATCTTTGTTTCGACGAAGAATCAATCGTTCTAAACAAATAATACTTTATGAATAATTAAAAATTTTAATGTACGGGTCTATTCTAACATTAGCAATCGCTCTTTATAATTGATACCTCATAAACTCAGAATTAAATTTGCTAATATTAATCATAAGATTTATAAAATTAATTTATTAATATATACATTCTCTACATGCAATTAACAAATTAATAATTTTGTAAAAATTATGGCAATTAAGTGATGTAACAACATAATTTGTACGATACTGTAAAGTGAATGTACTAAATAAATACAATATTGTGTATGAGAGATCGTTATTAAATTTTCTGCAAGTAATTATCAATTAATTTGTTTTGTTACTGATTTTTTCACTTTAATTATCTTCTCAGATCTTATAAAATGTTATATTACTTGATATAAATCTCTCACATAATTGATTAAAACTAATTTATATAAAATTGATATAAAAAGCTTTTCTGTTTTGTGATAAAATATTTATTCAATCTCATATGTTATATTATTTGCAAGTAATATAAAACGAACACATAATAAACATGCACATGGATAAGCTATGAAAAATATAGAAACAAAATGGACATATTACACATATGATAAAATAAATATAATTAATATTCATTTCTTTAATAAAATATATGCAACAGGAAGATAATTTCTTCCCTTTTCGGGTTTATATAAATATTGAAAAAAATTTTTAAGTATTGTTTTGTTGAATTATTTGTACAACATTTAATCCTGATAGAGATAAAAGGGCTCGAGAAAAATTCCATTTTAAAGATCCCATCTTAAAATCTTATATTTGAGAGGAGGATGAGAGAAAAAATAAAGTAATATACTTACTAACTAGTGAATATCGGCTGTCTTTCCCTGTCATACTTATATCAATTTATTTTTATTTTATTTATATGCAATACATATGTAAATACGTTGACCCAATCTCCATCGTTCAAGGGATGTGAATTACCATGAAGATACTTAATAACTTTATATAAAAATGACACTATTATATTTACTACAGTTTTATTTCATATTTTTTTCTTATACCTTATGTTTCACTATTTGTCTAAATAATGATTTCAAAAATTTAACCACTTACATAATGTTCGAAACGTTAAAAGTTAGAGTCTTAATCATAATCTGTATATTAAATGATAAACAAGCATCTCTAAATGTAAAATATTAGGAGCTATTTCTAAATTATACTAATATCAATATTTCAATATATACTAAATTTTCAAACTAATATCGTACTTTGTAGTAAAATTGTAAAATTATATTAATAGTATGTATCCTCATGGTATTCTTAATTGCGTTGCCTATAAAGAAGTGTAAAAAATGACGTTCTTACCAGATTTAACAGTAATATATCTGTCGTGCGAAAATCGTTCTCGCACATAATAAATCGACGAATAAATACATGTTCTCCAGGATTAAATATATATAAATATCTGTTTTATTCCAGCCTATCCATCTTAAAGTAAGGAATCTATGATATTTTATATTTGTAATGTATGTTCTTATAACATTTGATACATATATCTGCATACACATCTTATATATATCTCGTACAGCTACTTTTCACGGATTCATTATTTCGATTTATAAGACAAACGTTAACTTTTCACTCACCAATATGCAGCAACGGAGTTGTAACTCTACATCGATCTGCAACACACAAAGACAAAATCCAAATTAGCGTTTGAATGACGCACAATTAACATAAAAAAGAACCTAATAATTTTACATAAAATACACGAATATGCATAAAATAATACATTCTTGCAACTTTACGTTATGCCATGAGTATTTCTTTGCAATCCTTTTGCAACTTGAACAACTTGATTCGCGCAAACGGAAGAAAACAGCGTAATGCCACATATAGTGCTCAGCATCTCGTGGGTGGAGTTGGTTTTTCTTGACGTGTTCACAACGAGCATCGTTGACCAGCTAACCGTAAAAAGCATGAAACTAGTTGCTGTTATCCACTAGCATGCAGAATGTTAGCAGTATGCTGGTTCAATAACAGATTCGATCAGGATATTGAAACAGATAGGCATTAATTGCATCCGTATTAAATTTGTGCAGATATAATATAATGATCAGGCTAACGAAATCGAGATTAATTGTTCCTTTTAATTATTTAAATTTGCTACAAGTTATTAATATAATATTTTTGTTTGATTTGTATCTATTAAAGTATAGTGAATGGTTTTATTATTCTATTATGGTAATTTATTTAAAATTTATTTAAAATTATTTAAACGCGAAACAGCAAATTTTATTATAAATCTTATCAAAATTTATTAGTTTTATGCGATTATTATCGCAATTCTGCCGATATTATATACGATAGATCATACATCAAAATTACTTTTCTGTTAGCAAATTTTATAGAAGATATTTATAGAAAATACAGTTTGCTTTCGATGATTTTGGCTTGACAATCTAAGTATATGGCTTTTATTGCTACTTGTTTACTAAAAATTCTTAGTTTTCAACTTTTTGGTCTTTGGTTATTATTATATGACATATAAAATTGTTCTTCCTTTGCCAATATATATTTTATAAATCTCAACTTTTTCTGGAACTGCGAATTTATTAAATAAAAAAGGAAACATATACCATCGTCTCCATTCTTTTTGCAGATGGTTCATTATGTGTCTGCGTCAGCGTTAACGTCTCAAGTTCATCAAACGCCACTAAATTCTAGAAATAATCCGGATCTTTTCGGGCAACTTCTCCGAAGAGCTGGCGGCATGGGGGACATCCGTGATTGTCCGGTAAGATAACCGAGCGTATTTTATAAATCTTTGGTCAAATTTGTGACGAACGCGTTAAGCCTCGCGCGTTCTGCCGCATTTTGTCATCAATTTCGTGGTAGTTCACTCATAACACGTTGTATTTTAAATAAGGTTACGTAGAACTGACTCATTCGAATACGAGTTTTATAAATACATTCTATCCACGAATTTACATCCGGTTCTATACTTTCTCTCAAAAATGGAACGCCAACGCAGGAAAGAAGAATATTCTTGATTTAAAAATATCTTTAGTTTCAACGTGGAAATTACAGATTATATTGCGTTAAACGAAAAAATTCACTTGAATGAAGTCATTTATATATAGTTTAATCAAGAAAAAATTGAAATTCTTATAAGAAGATTATAGATTGCATATTGTTGCGCTCGTTCGCGCGTTCGCTGCTCACTCACTCGCGCACACACACTCGCGAACGCGGCGCGCAATCCCGTTGCCGGGAATAAATACTCTCGGATGAAAGAGAACTGGTTTAATCAGCAAATATAGTTTTTACAATAGAGCTCGTGAACACGTCCGAACGGTCCAGCTGTTCAAGAACAAAATCCCACAGTCATTCGGAAAATCAATAAATCAATAATTAAATATGTCCCGTTGTCAAGGGACGCGCTTCGACTCGAAGCTTCCGCAGAGCGCAGCCAAGTTCAGCCCACGGGTAACGGGTGTCACGGCACGGGCGCAACACTGCCCTCCCTCTTCGAGATTGTCGTCCCGACAATCCAGAAGGGCAGCCTTTCAGCGGTCACATTTTCGGGACTTCGAGACGAATTCCTGCCCTACCCCGAGCTGCTGCTGCGGGTTACCCGGGCTCCGTCCCTTGAGTCTTCTCCCTCGGAAGCGTTCGGTCCTCTCGACCTCCTCCTCCGCGAATCTCCTGTCTCGGCTCTTCCTGGGGGAAAGCTGGCCAGGCTCCCCCCTCGCCGACTTCAGGACGACTCTTCCTGTACCGCTTCTCTCCCAGCCCAACGTGGACCCCTTTCTGTTCCCGGCGCTGAATCCTCTTGAATCTTCGGACATGGGGGGGGAATACTTCCGTGGACCCTGCATCTACGCAAGACTCCCCAGTCCCCGCCTCGGCATTCGCCCTTCGTCCCACGGGAAAACCACGGTCAAAAAACCGTGGGCGAGGCGGTCTCATTAAGGATTTCGGGCGTTCTTGTAGCCTCTAATGCCTTCGCCTAGGTTCAAATTCGTTCCCTCTCCATCTTTCAGCCCGAAATGACCACCCGAAGAGGAATCGTGAGCCTCTTTCAGAATTTCTTTTACGCGTTTGCGAGGAACAACAAGTTGGAGAAGACTTGATTTCAAATTAGGAGCCTCCCATTTCCGAAAAAGAACTCCGTCCTTTAAGATAAGTGTATCCCAATAAGCCCAGTAGATTCGAACAGCAATCCCTTTTGCGATTATCTCGGAGCGCGGAGGACGTTCCCCCGCCTCCTTGGCTCGAAGAAAGATCGCAATTTCAGGGTCTTCCTCCTGATCCCTATGCCAGCCCTCAAGATTCTCCCCCCCGAGAGCTATTCGAGCAACGGACTTTACTTGCTCTTGAGCACTCTTTTCCTCTACCTTGGTGCAGTACCCACAGCCGTACATCTCACATTGTCGTCTAGACAACCCGTCGGCATTTTTGTGGGCCTGTCCCTTCCGATATTGGATCTCGAATTCGTACTGCTGGAGTCTCTCCAGCCAACGTGCCAACTGCCCCTCTAATTCCTTGAAGGACATCAACCACCTTAAAGAAGCGTGATCCGTGCGGATCGAAAATTTCCGTCCCAAAAGATAATGACGAAATGATTTAATGGAATCTACAATAGCAAGAAGTTCCCGCCGGGTTACACAATAGTTACGCTCAGTTTTGCTAAGCACGCGACTAAAATAGGCAATTACTCTCTCCTCTCCTTCTTGCCTTTGCGAAAGAACTGCGCCGATGCCTACATTAGAGGCATCGGTATCTAAAACGAACTCCCCCTCCTCATTTGGAAAAATAAGAACCGGGGTAGCAGACAAGACCTGTTTCAATTTTTCAAAAGCATCCTGGCATTCCTTTCCCCAAACAAATTTAGAACAGTTTTCTGTAAGTGAGTACAAGGGTTTTGCTAATGAAGAAAACCCTTTCACAAATCTTCGGTAATACGAGGTAAATCCCAGGAAGCTTCGCAATTGCTTCCTATTATGTGGGACTGGCCAGTTACTCACCGCAGAAATTTTCTCAGGGTCCGTGGTAATACCCTCCGCCGAGACTATATGTCCCAAATACTTTACGCTCCTCCCGAAAAGAACACATTTTTTTGGATTTACCTTAAGGTTCACTTCCCGAAAACGTTGGAGAATTTTTTTTAAATTGTCCAACATCTCTGAAAACTCTTTCCGAAAATAATCACATCGTCCAAATAAACCAAGCAAATTTTCCCCAAGAACTCCCTTAAAACTTTTCCCATTAAACGTTGAAATGTCGCGGGGGCATTACACAAACCAAAAGGCATTACGGTAAATTGCCACAGCCCGTTCCCGATGGAAAAAGCGGTTTTCTCACGATCTTCTGGGCGAACTTTTACCTGCCAGTACCCGCTTTTCAAGTCTAAATGGAAAACCACGAGTTACCTGCGAGTTGATCGAAGATATCATCAATCCTTGGGAGCGGAAAGGATCTTTCTTAGTAATG
>NW_027270481.1:0-6096 GCF_030848805.1 Temnothorax longispinosus | reverse complement strand
GGTCTGCGGTACATAGAGGTGAATAACAAAGGCTCGCGCGTGCCATCACGAACATCGACAACGAGATACTCAGGTGCGTTCGAGAAAGCAGAAGGCGATGTCGCAAGAACGCGCGCCCTGAGCGACTCGTGTACATAGCAGGTCACTCCGCCCCCCTCCCTGCCCTCTCTATCAGCCCGTAGCAAATAGTATCCGGGGATGCGCACCAGGTCGTCTGAAATGTGCGAGTGAAGCCAGGTCTCAGAAATTGAAATGACATGAAAAAAATTTGACGCTAAGTAGGCCTGGATTGACTCGATATGGGCAGGAAGGGAGCAGGCATTGAAGCAAGCAACCCTAAAGTGACCGCGCGAAGCAGGAGGAGCACCCGCCACTGCTGGTCATTGAAGCTCAGCCAGATCAGCCTCAGAGTCTATCGGAATTGGAGGCTGACCGTGGTCCTTGCGGACAAAAATTTGTCCGTCTCTACTCCACACATACTTAAACGACAACTGCTTTGCCCTGAGTCGCATTTGCCGCAATAATTTGTAGGTATGAGTCGGAAGCAATTCATTGACATAAATATTGCCAGGAATACTCGTCGAGAAAACGCCACTAATTGAAAGTCGCTTGCCGCGCGTCATTTTAATGATGTGGTCGCGGATCTCGCGAGACTTAAGCGCAACTATCACCGACCTACTACGACCCGCAGTGTCAGCCTGATCGATGGCTGAAATGGACCCCGACGCGGCATCACGCGCCACCGGCGCACCGCGCGCCGCAACATCGCGGGTCGCGAGAACGTCGGAAGTCAACTGAGGAATTTCGAGGGCACGAAAAACACTCGCGACTAGCTCACTAGATGTCTCAGTGATAGAAGATGGGATGCCAGAAATTATAATATCCGACGTTCGAGGGACCCGCGACGCAAGATAAAGGAGATCGTGGAGATGCTCGAGGCTGAGCTCCCCGAGATCCCTGTGGTGGAGGCACGCGCTCCCGAGGCGGTAGAAGGCGAGCGACTGGCAGGAACGAACCCGTGGCGGAGGACCATGGGTCCACGATTTCCTTCCGCAGTCCCGAGGGCAGCAGCGGATCGGAGGCGGACGAGGCGGAGCCACGTCCCAACTAGATTTAAGTCGAGCATTCGCGTCCCGAGGATGGGGTTACCGGCAGCGGCCGTTATTGATTATTTTGTTTATTTTCACGATCACGATTTTATGATTTTCTTTTAGTTCTGATAGTAGGAAAGAGAGCGACCCCATCCGGCGCCAAATTAAGTATAAGTATATCGCACCGCGCCAGTAGATTTTAAGTTATTTAGTTGAGGCTCAAGCGGCATAACACCTCGAGAAGAGGCATAAAATTTAATTTAATTTCCATTACGCACTTTTGTTTTATTCGGCGCGGGTACGGGAGGTCGTGCGGCGGCACGACAGGGTTTGAGCCCGACTACACTTTCCAGGACAGGGGAGGCTCCCGTGCGGGTGATCGGGACGCTTCCACGCAGTATGACGGACGAACCGTGACGGCCCACGGCACGGGAAGAAGACGTATAACAAAATGGCGGACCACGCCGACGGAGTAACAACTATAGCGTCTCGGCGGCTATCCGAGGTCCGGGAAAGTAGATGCGCGCCACGGAATGGCGAAAAGAGAAATGGCGGACCGTCCGCAATTTTAAAGACTATGCGACAAGCGCGTAAAACGAACAGCTATGATCGCAAAGGTAGACCCGCGAAATGCAATACGCGCATCATAATCGAATTCCGGCCAGCGGTAAAAAAGATGGCGGACCGTCGGGAAATTTCCGAACCGACGGCACTGCGATAGAAAGATACGTCCCTGACGAGGGCACGGGGTCCCCGAGTCACGCATACGGGGTTGGCGACGCGATACGGGAACGCGGACAGGAGATAGCGAACCGTCCGCGAAGTTGCGCTAGGTGCGTCGTCTACAGGAGTTGGGCACTCCTGACGTCGGGAGGCACTTCGCCGAGCCCACGAAGTCGGGTCCCGGTGAGACCCGTTGCCCGGGTAACGAAATGGCGGACCGTCCGGGAACTCGCCCCAGGTGAGTCATCCCCGGGGAACAGACATCCCTGACGAACGGGGACGTCCCCACGGACGTCCGTGTCCGGTCGCCGTCGAAATCCGACGACCGGCAACAAAGTTACAGAACCGTCCGCCATCTCGCGACCTGGACATCTTCTGCGGGGAAGAACCGCGGAAAGTATCGTACTAGGTCTGAAATAAGCGTCAGGAGGGGTCGGCGTCGTCGGCGAGCCCGGTGCTCTGCACCTGGACGTCTTTCTCAGGGAAGTCGCCCGGATGGAAGTTGTGGAAGTCGTAATAGAGCCGAGACGCTATAGTCGTTACTCCGTCGGCGTGGTCCGCCATTTTGTTATACGTCTCTTCCCGTGCCGTGGGCCGTCACGGTTCGTCCGTCATACTGCGTGGAAGCGTCCCGATCACCCGCACGGGAGCCTCCCCTGTCCTGGAAAGTGTAGTCGGGCTCAAACCCTGTCGTGCCGCCGCACGACCTCCCGTACCCGCGCCGAATAAAACAAAAGTGCGTAATGGAAATTAAATTAAATTTTATGCCTCTTCTCGAGGTGTTATGCCGCTTGAGCCTCAACTAAATAACTTAAAATCTACTGGCGCGGTGCGATATACTTATACTTAATTTGGCGCCGGATGGGGTCGCTCTCTTTCCTACTATCAGAACTAAAAGAAAATCATAAAATCGTGATCGTGAAAATAAACAAAATAATCAATAACGGCCGCTGCCGGTAACCCCATCCTCGGGACGCGAATGCTCGACTTAAATCTAGTTGGGACGTGGCTCCGCCTCGTCCGCCTCCGATCCGCTGCTGCCCTCGGGACTGCGGAAGGAAATCGTGGACCCATGGTCCTCCGCCACGGGTTCGTTCCTGCCAGTCGCTCGCCTTCTACCGCCTCGGGAGCGCGTGCCTCCACCACAGGGATCTCGGGGAGCTCAGCCTCGAGCATCTCCACGATCTCCTTTATCTTGCGTCGCGGGTCCCTCGAACGTCGGATATTATAATTTCTGGCATCCCATCTTCTATCACTGAGACATCTAGTGAGCTAGTCGCGAGTGTTTTTCGTGCCCTCGAAATTCCTCAGTTGACTTCCGACGTTCTCGCGACCCGCGATGTTGCGGCGCGCGGTGCGCCGGTGGCGCGTGATGCCGCGTCGGGGTCCATTTCAGCCATCGATCAGGCTGACACTGCGGGTCGTAGTAGGTCGGTGATAGTTGCGCTTAAGTCTCGCGAGATCCGCGACCACATCATTAAAATGACGCGCGGCAAGCGACTTTCAATTAGTGGCGTTTTCTCGACGAGTATTCCTGGCAATATTTATGTCAATGAATTGCTTCCGACTCATACCTACAAATTATTGCGGCAAATGCGACTCAGGGCAAAGCAGTTGTCGTTTAAGTATGTGTGGAGTAGAGACGGACAAATTTTTGTCCGCAAGGACCACGGTCAGCCTCCAATTCCGATAGACTCTGAGGCTGATCTGGCTGAGCTTCAATGACCAGCAGTGGCGGGTGCTCCTCCTGCTTCGCGCGGTCACTTTAGGGTTGCTTGCTTCAATGCCTGCTCCCTTCCTGCCCATATCGAGTCAATCCAGGCCTACTTAGCGTCAAATTTTTTTCATGTCATTTCAATTTCTGAGACCTGGTTTCACTCGCACATTTCAGACGACCTGGTGCGCATCCCCCGGATACTATTTGCTACGGGCTGATAGAGAGGGCAGGGAGGGGGGCGGAGTGACCTGCTATGTACACGAGTCGCTCAGGGCGCGCGTTCTTGCGACATCGCCTTCTGCTTTCTCGAACGCACCTGAGTATCTCGTTGTCGATGTTCGTGATGGCACGCGCGAGCCTTTGTTATTCACCTCTATGTACCGCAGACCGAAGGGGAGAAATTTCAACGAGTATGTCGACGCACTTACTAAAGTCATGCATAATTACAAAAACATTATAATCACTGGAGACTTAAACTGCAATCTCCTTACCTCTTCATACGAATCCAATCATCTGAGGAACGTGGTCTTGCAGTTGTCACTCGACATTGTTGAATCGAATTCGACCTTTCATACCAGCTTCTCCGATTCATGGCTCGATGTCTTCATAGTTGATAGCTTGGATAAAGTGTTATCATTTCGCAAGTCCGATGCTCCCTTTATTAACGGTCACGATCTAATCGAGTTAACATATTCGTTCGTGGCACCCTCGTTTAGGGGCAGGACTTTAGTGAGACGCTGTTATAAGAGGTTCGAGGAGCGGGGTTTCATTGAGACGCTTATTACTAAGTTATCTGCGTCTTTTGCACACGACTTTGGCCAAATGAGCCCTAGCAAATCGGATGTTGATAGTCTCCTGAACACCATTACCAGTGATTTCACTGCCAGCTTGGATATGCACGCTCCAATCCATACTTTTCGTGTAACTCGTCCCTCGGCGCCTTGGCTCTCAGGTGTTCTCATTGGCAGGATCCGTCGCCGTAATTGGCTTTACAACGTTGCGCGCAGATCGGGAGACATACTTGATTTTCAAATCTATAGATTATACAGAAACAATCTCATGATTGATTTAAGGAAAGCAAGGGAGCGGTTCTTTATGGAGAGATTGGGATCTGTTTCAGATCCGTCTAAGATATGGCGCGAGCTTTCCAATCTTGGCCTCATACAATCGCCTCTTTCCTCACCACTCAACTTTTTTTCGCGCGATGAACTGAATACTCACTACGCCTCCATCTCGAATTGCTATCCCCTTTGCTCCCAATCTCAGTTTTCTGATATTATGCTATCTATTGTGCCTGAAGAGCCGCTATTCACGTTTTCCCAAATAACGTTTAATAGTCTGCGCTCAGTAATTGATTCGTCTTCTTCTACTTCTTTTACCTCTGGTTATGATCAATTGCCTCTATCCACCATTGCCTTGGCCTTGCCTCATATAGGAAACCTCATAGTATCATTTTTCAATTGCTGCATCAATCTTGGCTATTTTCCATCGCTCTGGAAGCGCGCTATTGTGCGCTCTCTCTTTCCGACACGAGACCTATCACCAATTTGTGTGAGCTTTCTAAGGTATTTGAAAGGATTATTCACCGTCAAATCGTGGACTTTCTAACGTCCAATCACATTCTGGACGATCGACAGTCCGGTTATCGTAGAGGCTACTCGACCCAGACTGCTCTGCTTCGAATATCTCATGATATTAGGAAAGCGGTTGATCTGGGTGAGGTTATCGTTCTGGTCCTCTTCGATTTCAGCAAAGCCTTCGATACTGTCGCACATCCATTATTGTTAAAAAAACTCAGGAGATTAGGATTTTCTGATTTGGCCCTTCTATTTATTTTTTCGTATCTCACGGGTCGCACTCAGGCTGTTGTCGATCTTGAAGGTATGTTCTCTGAGTGGTTATCCGTTACCTCTGGAGTTCCGCAGGGATCTGTCTTGGGGCCGCTTTTATTTTCTCTCTTCATTAACGACATAGGGGCATTTCTTCGATTTACGGAGCACATGATTGCTGACGATACGCAGATCTATCGCAGGTGTCTCCTACGTGATTTGAACGTCGGTCTGCGCCTTGTAGCGCATGATGTGGGCGTCATTGCGGAATTTGCGGCCGCCAATGGGTTGACTCTCAACTTAAAAAAATCAAAGGTTCTAATACTGGGAAGCAGGCGCAACGTTCAGCAGATTGATCTCAGTAGCCTAACCCCCATTTCTATAAACGGAACCTCTATTCCATTCGTTCCTGAGGCAAGGAATCTGGGGGTTATCATGTGCTCCGACCTATCGTGGAAGAGTCACGTCTCTCACATTTCCAAGAGAGTGCATTTTACGCTCCACAAGCTGAAATTCTACAGGAACTCGTTATCGTGTCAGCTACGCATCAAACTCGTATCCACACTTATCACGCCTTTGCTTGATTACTGTTCTCTTGTCTATAATGATGTCTCTGACGAGCTTAATACAAGGCTGCAAAGACTTATGAATAGCGCTATTCGGTTTATCTTTAATAGCCCAGTCAAATTAAGATTTTGGATGAAAAAATTGCCGGCAAGCTGGAAATTGGTATACA
>NW_027270480.1:0-6151 GCF_030848805.1 Temnothorax longispinosus | reverse complement strand
ATATATCATAAATCACAAATTATATTTCCAAACAGTGATCTCTAGTAACGATTCGACTGAATATAAGTTTTTTATATATCTTTCTTATCTTATTTAATATATTATCGTGTAAAATATTTAAGTCCTGGAAAATGCCTTTATATCATTTGGAATATTGAAAATTGTTATTATTTTTGTCAAAGGGTATATGTACATATATTACAAATATTAGTAACTTTACTATTAAATAAACAATTATTTTATACTATAATACTATAAACAATCCTATATTTTTTACTTACCTTCAAATATTCTGTAATTAATTATATTTTTAGTCCCGAAAACTGTCTTTGAAGAAACAAATAAAAAAAAATTAATATTTTATATATATCTATATTTTTACAATATATTTTATCTAAAAGAAGTGGCCAAATCAATCTTTGAATTTAACACTAAATAAAAATTTGCATAAATCGTTTTTTGCTCAATTAATAATTGAAAAATATTTTTTTAAAATTAATCTTATCTGAGACAAATAATTCAAATTTATACATCAAATATACTATAGCTTATACAACACTTAATTTCAGATGTTGTATTACTTTATTGGACAATAATCACAGTATAATGTAAATGCATTTTACTTTACTTTTAATTATTTGACATTAAGTATAGAATTTAACAAATGCAATAGACTAGAGATAGCTATAAACGACCATTTTGCAACAATCACAATAAAATAATTAAATAAACTTTACAGTCTCAGTAATAAGTATATTTATATCTTGTATTTATTTTCACAAAAATTATTACTGCTTCTCTATGTGTAAATTCAATTGTATGTATAAAGTCAAAAGACACTTATTGAAAGAGAGAAAGAGAAAAAGGGCGAACACTATCAAACTTTTCTATACTGTAATATAAATAATTTAACTTCCGTCTGTATATATGGGCCTATGGCGTCCAAGCCAAAATAATATCTGCTTGTAACTATAAAACTTGCAAGCCTGCCAGAAAATATTAAATAAAAATATTAAATAAGATGTTTATCAAAATGATTATAAAATCGTCAACTACAATGTAGACAGACATTTTGTGAATTCTTCCAAATTTTTTTATATACTTTAAAGTATGGAAAAATAGTGTCAAATATGACAGACCCACGTATACACTCTGAGGGTGCAAAAAAATGTATACAGACGGAGGGTTAACAAAAAAAACATCTAGTGCGAAAAAAAAATTATTATACAATCATTCACTTTCACTGAATTTGTAAACTACTTAAAAAAACGTGTAAACTAATATCCTCACAGAATCTCATGAATAGGCTATAAAACTTCTTCCAGATAAAGAAATTATAAAACCACTACGTGTTATGTACAACTGTCCGAGCACACGTACAACTGCCGAGCACTTGCACACAAAATATGATATTAAAAAGCAGACACTTCTATGACACTTTTCATACCTATTGCTGACATAATTTGCTGTGAATTCGATACCACGTTACGAGACTCTAATAGCGAAGATATTTCAAGATAAAATCTCGCTTAAAAGAGGCCCATTTCATGTACATCGTCATCTACGAAATCCCGCAACATTGAATTTTATGACGTATCACATCCTTTTAATAATGAGCACATAAATGCAAAAGCATTTTCCTTTATGCACTCTATTCAATACTGTACTCACAAAAATAAACAAAATTACAACACTTAACGTTTACTGACACAACGTATCTGTTTCATATTAGAAGATAGCACTGTTTGTTAAGTTTTAAATTTACATATAATTAAATTTATATAAAACATATGTTCAGAAAATGTCAAAAATAATGGGCGGTATTTATAGTCCGTTCTTATATTTAAGACCGCCTTAAGTACGGTCTTAAGATGCCCTCTAGATTCATAGTCAGAAATTAAGATTTTCTTAAGTATTATCTTAAGCTTTACCTTTATGAAGATATCCTTTTTCTATCATGATTCATAGTATATTCTTAAGTATACCTTAAAACTGGTTAGATTTATAATTAAATAAGACAGTCTTATTTGACTCAAATAAGCTCATATTTTTAAAAAGTAAGGTTATGATTTTAAGTCAACATCGTACATGACTTAAGATAATCTTATTTGTAAGATGATTGTTAAATATTAAATCATAAATATTAAAAATGGAATTACAAATGGAATTAGAAGTGGAAGATATTGAAGATTATAATTTTGATGATTATAATTTGGAAAATGTACGAGTACGAAAACGATATATTCGTGATGGACAAAATCCATTTGAATTTTATAATAATTTGGAATTTAAGAGGCGATACAGATTTAATAAGGAGTCTGTTTTATATGGTATATTACCAAGAATTGAAGAAGGATTAGCGAAAATTAATAATCGTGGTCTACCGATTCCACCAGTAATGCAATTATTGATATGTTTAAGATATTATGCAACTGCAAGTTTCCAGGTATGAATATATATGTAATACATATACATATTTATATATATTTATATTATAAATTTATATATAATAATTAATAAAATTAGAAATAATAAAATAATTGTATATATTTTTAATATTTTCAGCTTCTTCTTGGTGATACAATGACTGTTTCACAACCAACAATTTCAAGAATTGTTTCTCGTGTAACCTTACTAATTGCTAGCTTGCTTAAGGAGTATATAAAAATGCCACAAGATGAAGAAAGACGAAATGAAAATCGGCGATTATTTAATGATCTTGGAAAAGGGAATGGAGCTATTGGACTCCTTGGTGTAGATGGAGCAATTGATTGTACCCATGTGAGATTAGTCGATACAAGATTTCAAAATATAAGTGAAATCTATAGAAATAGAAAAGAATACTTTTCACTTAACGTACAAGTATGTATCACTATTTTTGTTTATTTGTAATATTTTTTTATGAATAACATAAATTATATGCAGACTGTTGTTGGGCCTCGTATGGAATTCTTGGACATTGTACCAGAGTGGCCTGGTAGTGCTCATGATAGCCGAATATTCCGTACCTCGTTATTATATATACGATATATAGAAAATCAATTAGATGGTATACTTGTTGGTGACAGAGGATATCCATGTTTACCATTTTTGATGACACCTGTATCAAATCCTAGAACTGATAAAGAAACATGGTAAGAAAATTCTTTTTATTTTATATTATAAAGTATAATGTATGAGTAAAAACATATGCATATTATAATATTATTGCAGCTACAACAATATACAGTGCAGAACAAGGCTAATAGTAGAAAGAACTTACGGCGTTTGGAAAAGACGATTTCCTTGTCTATCACGAGGACTAACAACGAAACTTATTACTTCTACAACAATTGTTGTAGCATGCGCTGTATTACATAATATGTCATTAATTTTTAATGATGTATTATCAGAGGATGATGATGAATTTAACATAAATGACTACGAAGAAGTACCTGTACATGAGCCTAATAATGAAGTGTTAGATGGATTTGCTGCCCGCGAAGCATTGATTGCCCGTATGTTTAATTAAAGTATTATAAATAAAATTATTGTATTTATTACAAATAAAATAGCATTTTTTAAAATAAAGTATGAAATAATTATTGCACTTAATATTTTTTATTTATTTATAAAGAATCACAATTAAAGTACACAGTAGTATTTATTTTTTATTAAAGACATACTTTTGCTTTTTCAAAAAAACTTTTTAAACTATTAACTGTAGATATAATTTTAAATTGAATTGAACAATTAATATAATATATCAATATAATACATCGAGATAATTATAATATAATACTAAGTAATCACAGTAATAATACATAAATGTATATAAAACTAAAAAAGTTGTTATCTTTTTACTAGAACATTTACCTTTTTAAGTAAAAAACTAAAAAGAAATTAAAATATAAGAACATAATACTGAATATAATCACAGTTGAAAAACGAAAAAGAATTATCTTTTTATCGACAGTATCGTACTTATTATTAAACTTATAAAAAATGTAGATTGTTTTTACTTAATTTTTTTTTTTTAAGTAATAATTCCGATAATTCAGCAGCAGCAACAGCTGCACGAATTTCTAAGGCATATTTCTCTTTAAGATGATTTATTTCAAGTTTTTGTATTGTTTCTTGATGTTGTATCTTCAAATGTGCGATTTCCTCTTCTTGTTGAATTATGCGTTTGATGCGTTCTATTTTCAATGTGTTTTCATCAATGTTTTCTTTATTTTCTAATCGCAATTTCCCGACTTTTTTCTTTGGTGCAGGTACTGTATTATAAAAAAATTTGTAATTAAAATCATTATTATATACATGCAGATAAAAAAATAGATATGACGTATTTTCTTACCAATGTTATCTATATCTTCTATAAAATGTTTTTCTGGTTCATTTTTTGACGTAGATGCTGTTTAATAAAAAGAAAAAATATATATACACGTATATTAGTATAGACAATAATGATGATAAAGGTATATGTAGAATTCCTTGTTTTTTTTACAATTTTACTTTATAAAAAATTATCATTAGAGAAATTGATAAAATTAATTTAAATATAGTAATAAATACAGTAAAAATAAACACTAATACAATTTACCTTTACGGTTTCTGTTTAATGTTGTACATTTTAGTATTACATTACTTGCTTTCTCATTGTTAGTATTGTCAATCTCACTGCTTGATTCTGTAACATTCAATTGCATTGTTAGTGTATTAATTCTATATAATTTACAGACAATTTTATTAATAGAAAATATTAGTAAAATTAGTCGTTAAACCTTTCGTATCAGGTATGTCAATCGATTTATCATCACCAAAAATGACTTGTGCATTATCATAAACATTATCATCAACTAACGAACATTTATCTTCATCTTCAAGTAATAATTCTTCAGGAATTATACAATCTTCATTTAGAATTCTCTCTCGACGTTCTAAAAAAATATATTATCTGTTACTTTTATAATTTTTTAATTATATTAGTAAGGGCCGGGGCACGAACATTGCCATAACGTCTTACGCCACCTTATGTGAGAATTGCCTTACGCCACACGTAAGCCAAACGTACGGCAACGCACATAGAAAAACGTAACGTAACATATCATACGTTACATGCGTTACGTTACGTTTTTCTATGTGCGTTGCCGTATGTTTGGTACGTGTCGCGTAAGGCAATTCTCACGTAAGGTGGCGTAAGACGCTACGGTAATGTTCGTGCCCCGGCCCTAACATGAAAATTAAATTACCTTGTATTTTTTCATCTGACATATTTGATGAAAATAATGTCGGTGCTGTTGTCATCAAATTTGGTGCTATTGCAGCAATCTCAGGATCAATTTCAGAAGTTGAAGGTTCACGACCTCCACCTGTTAATAATCGTGCTTGTTTTTCATGCGTAAGAGCATCTCTCTGAGTTGATTTGAGATTACTCCATAATTTTTTAAGTTGTTGAACACTTCTCTGTATATATAATTTATAAAATTATTAACTTTTTAAAACAAAAGATATATGTACCTAAATAAAATTATCTTAACCTTAAATGTCATATCAAATAATTCTCAAATATAATGGACATTTCTATTTTACACAATTATGAATACAGCTAATTATATATAATATATTAATTTTTTACCTTGCTTGTAATAATAGATGATATGTTATATGAATCACAAATTTGACTCCATGGGCGGAATTCATAGACCAAACTTGAAAGTCAAGACGGTCTTAAGCTCGTTCTCAAAACTACGATCGATTCATAGTTCTTGCTTAAGACCGACTTTCAAGTTTAATCTTGAGCTCGGTCTTAAGTAAGCAAATAACGTTGCATAGATAAATCTTAAGACCGAAATGGCATTATTCAATGCACAGTTCTTAGTTAAGATTTGTCTTGAACCAGTCTTGGTCAAGTCGACCAAATAGTCAACTTAAGACGGTTTTGTCAGGTTATGTGCTACATTGGCTGCTTTGGGATTGCTGGGGATTGCGTCATTCTCGCCGTCGTGGCCGGTGGCCGTCATCATCGCGTCGTGTATCGCGAGTCGCGACGATTAACCTTAAAGAGAGCGACGGGTGCAGTGGTGGTGTTTTCCCTCCGAGGAGGTACAACGAATAAACTTGAGTCGCCGATACTCGAGGCGAAGAGGTGTGACGAGGAAAGTGCGTAGTC
>NW_027270479.1:0-6154 GCF_030848805.1 Temnothorax longispinosus | reverse complement strand
TTCATATTTGCAGCGGCAAGCACCCGTTTCTCAAAAGAATCATCTGACAATCTGTTATATTTAGCGATATTCATCATAGTCGCATATGAGAACAGCCTCTCAACTGGTGCTGATGAAGGTATGCACGTATTATATTTAATAAACAATTGTTTCACCTGTGGGAATTGATTTAAAACATCTAAGGTCTTAATAGGATTATTCAGAAATCGCAAAATTTCTAATGTATTATCTCCTTGGCATGTAAAAATTTGTGATCTTCTATTGGCCTGAGTATTATTTTCACCAAAATCAAAGAAATCGTCTAATTCCATTGGTTCTTCTGGAATTTCATTATTTTCAGAGTCACTAAATGCCGTACTGATCAGTTGTTGCACTTTCATTATTTTATCATCACTCAAGCAAGCTAACCATCGATCTTTAAATTGTGGATGTGTAATCGCAGCAAGAGCAGCAGCTTCTCCTTGACCACGAATTTCAAAAAAATCATCAAATCTATCAATTAATTTTAGCTGCATTCCTTCCACTAACTTCTTACAATATATTAGGTTATTATCTTTGAGAATTGCAGTCCACTTGTTCTTTATACTTAGTAGCAATGGTAATAAGCAACCATAATAACAGGTTGTCTCTGCTTGAGCCTTATCAATCCCCAAAGCCAGAGGTTTCATACATGTCAAATAATCTCTTATGTATCGAAAATGATGCTCCCTGATATCGATTTCAAAATTTACATATTGCTGTATATCAGTCAATTTGTCTTCCAATGAAATTATTTGCTTGAGACAGTCATACAAGGAGTTCCATCTGGTTACAACAGGGCGTTTTAAGGCACACTTTAAATATTTTTTCAAAGTTTCACGATTTTTAGGCGATCTCAATTTTTTCCAAAGCTTTTCACATGCTCCGATGGCCTCTTCGTGCAAACGTTTCAGCCTTGAATCAGCTTTTATTATTTTCATAGCATCACTAGAGGCTATGAGATGTAACGTGTGACTTGCACATCTCAGATGTCGAGGTAAAATAATATCAATTTCGTCGCTAATTGTCTCATTGCTATTAACAAGAATATTATCAACGTTATCGTAATTGTTATCACCACCACCACCACCATCATCATCATCATCATCATCATCATCATCATCATCATTATCATCATCATCATCATCATCATCATTACAATCATCATTTTCATTGTTAATCTCATTATTATCCTCGTCTGTCTCATTAATATATTCATCATCATTCATTCCTGCAGAGTCACTCGTTTCCCTTTCTTCCAACTCGTCGAAATTATTCGCGCTCAAGCTTTTAATTTCCAAAATAAAGTTATTAGTTAAGCCAAATATTTTGAACGCCTTGATAAAATTAGATCCATTATCAGTAACTGTCGCTACTATTTTTTCATTATTTAATCCATATAACGCATGTATTCTGGCTAGTTCAGTGGCAATGACTTCAGCTGTGTGAGTACCTTCTATTCTTTTACAAGCTAGAGCAGCAGATTTTCTTTTCAATGTTTTCTCACATAACTGTAAGAAATAATAATAATAACGTTTAATATATATATACAGTAGGAACAAGTTTCTAATTTTGGTGTAAAGTCAAAATTATTTACCCAATGAGCCGTAACACCAATAATTCTGCGATCGGGCGCAGTCCATACATCCGCTGTAGTGCAAACATATTTGACATTTTTCAAATAATTTTTGAGAATTTTTATCTGCTCATTGTAAATAATGTCGATTCTTTTTTTCAAAGTGTTCTGATTTAGATGTTTTAAAGGTTTGTCTCCATGCTTTATTCGGAAACCTGTAATGTAAGTGCATTATTTTAAAGCCTTCAAATATACGCGCACGCACAAATACGCACATATATGCACACATTAATGATAGAAAAAAATGCATACTTACTATCGAATATTTGTCGAAAAGCTGGAAGCACAACGGTACTGAACGGTGACATACTCTCCAGTATATAACGAGCGACATTCTCTTCGAACAGCTCCTGGGAGAAAGCGCAGGTTGTTCTTCGAATGATATTAGGTCTTTCCATTCTCTGTCGTTTAGCGTCTTTGTAAATGTTATATTCCGAATATAAATCAAGATGTTTTCTCTTTAAAAATATAAAAAACTAAAATTAATTAACTATATTGTTTTCAAAAGTATAAAAAAGTTAGAAGAACATACTTTCAAATGCGACACATAATTTGAAGAGATTTTTAAACTTCCTTTAATACATTGTTTCGGTACGCAATAAACGCATGTGGCATACACTGAGGATCCATCTTTAGATGATTTTTCGAAATCCACTTCAAAAAATTTGCCATCTAAATAAGGTGTCTTATTGCATTCCGCCCGTAAATCGATTTGCTGTGTAGTTTCTGGCTGACTAGTGGTTGTTCCATGATTATTAATTTGTTTATTCCTAATATAAACGTGAAAGTATTGATTAGTTACGTATTTATTAATTATGTATATCTGTCATTCGTTATTAATTCTCCAGTAGGCGCGTGGGGTGTATTTTACACCCCAGGCTTTCCTTTTTCCTATATTTCACATAGAAACTATGTTTTTTCAATGCTGCCCTTTTCTTAATTCTTTTCCTTATCTATTAAGATTGGTAGCGCTCTCGATTTTTATTTAGTGTTGTCTATCGGCGCTGTCAAAATCGGCTGGGGTGTAGTTTGTTACCTGTTACATCCCACGCGCCCTTTTAAGTTTCTTTTCACGCGCTTACTGGAGGGTTAAAGAATAGCCACATTCTCGCTGAGTAAGGGTAATCAAGCGTGGTCTTTTTTAGTTTATCTAAAAATTAAGAATAACATTTCAAATAACAAATGTACTTACATTTGTGTTACGCTGTTTTGTATTGACATTTTTGGATACTTGAGAAATTTTCTAACTTGGAGCACTTATTCAGTTGAAAATTGGTATAAGAATGATCGCGTCTTTTCACTCGCGCTCTTCAATTCATACTGCGGCAGGTTCGTAGACGTCGCGCGAATTAAAGGACGCGACAGGTTGCTGGTTGTAAACAAATGCGAGGCATACAACGCCCTGCAACACCTACGCCGTTGTTGCCTTGCATTTGTTTACAACCAGCAACCTGTCGCGTCCTTTAATTCGCGCGACGTCTACGAACCTGCCGCAGTATGAATTGAAGAGCGCGAGTGAAAAGACGCGATCATTCTTATACCAATTTTCAACTGAATAAGTGCTCCAAGTTAGAAAATTTCTCAAGTATCCAAAAATGTCAATACAAAACAGCGTAACACAAATGTAAGTACATTTGTTATTTGAAATGTTATTCTTAATTTTTAGATAAACTAAAAAAGACCACGCTTGATTACCCTTACTCAGCGAGAATGTGGCTATTCTTTAACCCTCCAGTAAGCGCGTGAAAAGAAACTTAAAAGGGCGCGTGGGATGTAACAGGTAACAAACTACACCCCAGCCGATTTTGACGGCGCCGATAGACAACACTAAATAAAAATCGAGAGCGCTACCAATCTTAATAGATAAGGAAAATAATTAAGAAAAAGGCAGCATTGAAAAAACATAGTTTCTATGTGAAATATAGGAAAAAGGAAAGCCTGGGGTGTAAAATACACCCCACGCGCCTACTGGAGAATTAATAACGAATGACAGATATACATAATTAATAAATACGTAACTAATCAATACTTTCACGTTTATATTAGGAATGAACAAATTAATAATCATGGAACAACCACTAGTCAGCCTGAAACTACACAGCAAATCGATTTACGGGCGGAATGCAATAAGACACCTTATTTAGATGGCAAATTTTTTGAAGTGGATTTCGAAAAATCATCTAAAGATGGATCCTCAGTGTATGCCACATGCGTTTATTGCGTACCAAAACAATGTATTAAAGAAAGTTTAAAAATCTCTTCAAATTATGTGTCGCATTTGAAAGTATGTTCTTCTAACTTTTTTATACTTTTGAAAACAATATAGTTAATTAATTTTAGTTTTTTATATTTTTAAAGAGAAAACATCTTGATTTATATTCGGAATATAACATTTACAAAGACGCTAAACGACAGAGAATGGAAAGACCTAATATCATTCGAAGAACAACCTGCGCTTTCTCCCAGGAGCTGTTCGAAGAGAATGTCGCTCGTTATATACTGGAGAGTATGTCACCGTTCAGTACCGTTGTGCTTCCAGCTTTTCGACAAATATTCGATAGTAAGTATGCATTTTTTTCTATCATTAATGTGTGCATATATGTGCGTATTTGTGCGTGCGCGTATATTTGAAGGCTTTAAAATAATGCACTTACATTACAGGTTTCCGAATAAAGCATGGAGACAAACCTTTAAAACATCTAAATCAGAACACTTTGAAAAAAAGAATCGACATTATTTACAATGAGCAGATAAAAATTCTCAAAAATTATTTGAAAAATGTCAAATATGTTTGCACTACAGCGGATGTATGGACTGCGCCCGATCGCAGAATTATTGGTGTTACGGCTCATTGGGTAAATAATTTTGACTTTACACCAAAATTAGAAACTTGTTCCTACTGTATATATATATTAAACGTTATTATTATTATTTCTTACAGTTATGTGAGAAAACATTGAAAAGAAAATCTGCTGCTCTAGCTTGTAAAAGAATAGAAGGTACTCACACAGCTGAAGTCATTGCCACTGAACTAGCCAGAATACATGCGTTATATGGATTAAATAATGAAAAAATAGTAGCGACAGTTACTGATAATGGATCTAATTTTATCAAAGCGTTCAAAATATTTGGCTTAACTAATAACTTTATTTTGGAAATTAAAAGCTTGAGCGCGAATAATTTCGACGAGTTGGAAGAAAGGGAAACGAGTGACTCTGCAGGAATGAATGATGATGAATATATTAATGAGACAGACGAGGATAATAATGAGATTAACAATGAAAATGATGATTGTAATGATGATGATGATGATGATGATGATAATGATGATGATGATGATGATGATGATGATGATGATGATGATGATGATGATGATGATGATGATGATGATGGTGGTGGTGGTGGTGATAACAATTACGATAACGTTGATAATATTCTTGTTAATAGCAATGAGACAATTAGCGACGAAATTGATATTATTTTACCTCGACATCTGAGATGTGCAAGTCACACGTTACATCTCATAGCCTCTAGTGATGCTATGAAAATAATAAAAGCTGATTCAAGGCTGAAACGTTTGCACGAAGAGGCCATCGGAGCATGTGAAAAGCTTTGGAAAAAATTGAGATCGCCTAAAAATCGTGAAACTTTGAAAAAATATTTAAAGTGTGCCTTAAAACGCCCTGTTGTAACCAGATGGAACTCCTTGTATGACTGTCTCAAGCAAATAATTTCATTGGAAGACAAATTGACTGATATACAGCAATATGTAAATTTTGAAATCGATATCAGGGAGCATCATTTTCGATACATAAGAGATTATTTGACATGTATGAAACCTCTGGCTTTGGGGATTGATAAGGCTCAAGCAGAGACAACCTGTTATTATGGTTGCTTATTACCATTGCTACTAAGTATAAAGAACAAGTGGACTGCAATTCTCAAAGATAATAACCTAATATATTGTAAGAAGTTAGTGGAAGGAATGCAGCTAAAATTAATTGATAGATTTGATGATTTTTTTGAAATTCGTGGTCAAGGAGAAGCTGCTGCTCTTGCTGCGATTACACATCCACAATTTAAAGATCGATGGTTAGCTTGCTTGAGTGATGATAAAATAATGAAAGTGCAACAACTGATCAGTACGGCATTTAGTGACTCTGAAAATAATGAAATTCCAGAAGAACCAATGGAATTAGACGATTTCTTTGATTTTGGTGAAAATAATACTCAGGCCAATAGAAGATCACAAATTTTTACATGCCAAGGAGATAATACATTAGAAATTTTGCGATTTCTGAATAATCCTATTAAGACCTTAGATGTTTTAAATCAATTCCCACAGGTGAAACAATTGTTTATTAAATATAATACGTGCATACCTTCATCAGCACCAGTTGAGAGGCTGTTCTCATATGCGACTATGATGAATATCGCTAAATATAACAGATTGTCAGATGATTCTTTTGAGAAACGGGTGCTTGCCGCTGCAAATATGAA